>NC_046664.1:20430868-20436171 GCF_010883055.1 Belonocnema kinseyi | reverse complement strand
GTTCTGAATTTTTCAAAAAAAAAATTCTAAAATCGGTGCATAATTGCGTTCTAAATGTCATTTTGAACCTCGTTTTCCGATTTCACCCCACTGTGCGGTGCGGCGTCCCCTGAAAAATCCTGTGGTGTCGCGTCGCGAGCTCGTAATAAACTCGCTGTAATTATGAAACTAAAAATCAAATCGAATGAGATTTTGCAAAAAGTTGGCCAATACATTGGCGGAAAATTCTTTCGCTTGAAGTTTGTCGTAGCTCAAACTTCCTCGCTCACTTTTTTAATGTGAAAGTTTAAAAACGTGGTTTTTCATTCGGATTAAAAAAAAAACATTAGAAATTAACTTTTGACCCTTTTTGGACACTGTAGCCTCCGCTAGAGTGTCAGGAATAAAACTCAAAAATAAATTTGTTAATTAGTTGATAAACGAATTACTTACGACGATTCGAATGTGAAAAACATGGTTTTTTCAATTTAAAAAAAGTCAGTTTTGATTTATTTACTAGGAAATTTGCAGCCCGAGAGAAAAACTGTAAATGGAGACGCTAGTTCATTTATCAAGAGCTATCTAACTATATTTTTATTTTTTTTAAATTTCGAATTTCTCTTTTGATACCTGATGTCACAGCCTGGACAATACTTTTACTCGTTCCCGAGCGCCTGTCACCTTCTTGTCCAGAACTCCTCAATTTGTGCACTGATGCACTTATAGTCTCGAGTGACAGTCCTTGTAGAACGTCTACTCACAGAGAAATTGCGATTTATATCGAGGAGGGTCCAATATTACGACACTAGAAATGTCGTCATTTCCTCAAAAGGCTTTGTACCTTAAGATCGTTTACAAAGTCCATTTTAAACGAATTTTTTCATTTATTTAATGGGTTTTAATTTCTTACGTGTAAATAAATTTGTCTTTTAAATTATAATCACATATTAAATATTTGTAAGAATTTTTATAAAACCGTTCAAAATTACTTACGTTTATCAAATTTGCTTATTTTATTATTGAGTATTGATTGTGAAAATTAAAATATTATATTAAATCTAAGTAATATCAAAAAATTTTTAATCGGTATATGTATATGTATTATTTTTAAACGCATAATAAGAATTCTAAAATATTTAAATTTTAAGAGTTCTGAAATTAGAATATAAAAACTCGACGTCTTTTTCAATTTTTGTAAACTTTTCCAGCCGTAAAATTTCCATAGTGGCAAAAGTTATGTATAATTTGTTATTATATATTAAATATTATTTGAAATAAAAAATTAATTAATTAATTAATTAATTTATAATTGGAAAAACTTAAAAACAACTAAAGTTATAAAGCGTTTAAAATGATAAGATTTCAAATTTTGTTTGAAGCTGAACAATTTTAAAATAAGCATCGTGAAATTGAGTCTTTTATAAATATTTGTTTAATTTTGTAGAATATATAATGTTTATTTATTTATCTATATATTCATACAAAAGAAAACTACACATACCGAAATTAAAATTGAAAAATAGTGTTTGAAGTGAAAAGAAAGTGCGACCAAAGTGCGTCCAAAGTGCGACCGAAGTGCGACCTATAGTCTATACCTTTTTTCTCAATTCTCGTCAATCAAAGAATCAAAGAATGTTATACTTTCTCTTTTCGTCTCTCTGCACTCTATTAATGTGCTATCTCCTCAAAAATTATGATGATTCCTCAAGACAATTTTTTAAACATAATTCATCGAAGTTTTACTTCTGTTGTGTAGCCCCACTGTCACACACTTTTTTTTAATTTTTAGAAAATTGAGTTTGCCATCCATCATTCGTAAGAAAAAATGCTTTTAATTTCAATTTTAGCACTTTTTACACTTTTCCAGGTAATTTTGAAGGAAAATCGCTGTTAATAAAATTTCGAAGTTGAAAAAGTGCCACTCTTATTATATTTTTAAATTAAAAAAAAGCTAAAAAATGAAAAACTATTACCATGTTTGAAATTGTAGTATCTCAAAAAGAAAATTCAGCTAAAAGATGCTTTCATTTTTAAAAATTTCTTCGAGTCGAAGAAGAATACTCATTGACTCGCAGTGAAATAAATTCCTTTGATTCCAAGACATTTCTTTTAATTCAAATAAGTTTCTGTTGATTTAAAGAAATCTATTTGGTTCAAAAAAATTATTTTTTGCAGACAAAATAATTTTGCCAAAAATCTATAATCTTTCATTTTTAAAAATACCGAATATAATTCCTGAGATAGCAAATTTCCAAGCAATGAAATATTTTATAAATTCTAAATTATTGAAGATAAAGAATATAATATTAATAATACTGTCTTGAACCATCGGTAATTATGCGATTACGTTAATTTTCATTTTCGGAATATTTCAATTTTGTTAATAACAATTTTAGGTAAATTGAAATTTCGGAAATTTTCCGGTTAGGTAATTATATTTTCTGTACTTTTTAAATTTCGGCACTTTGATTTTTCGTCAAAAAGATGGCGTAACACTTTTTTTATCCAATTAATGTTTTTTTTTTAATTAAAAATTTTTTGTCTTTGATTTAGAGTTTTTTTTTGATAAATGAAGAAAAAATGGTTTAAAGAAACGGTTTCTTTAATTCAAAAAAATTTATTTTTCTGTGCGAAAACAAAATTAAAAAGTCGAAAAACACTGTTTTATATATTTATTTTGATGCTACTGTAAAAAATCAATTTGATTTGCTTACTAATTTTCTAAAAAAATTAAATTTAAAAAGTAAAACATGTTCTATAATTTAAAATGAATTTATGAATTATAGAGTAATTTTTAGTTCAATGAAAAGAATGTGTTGAAGAAACGGATTTTTAGTTCGAAACAAATATTTTTCTAAGCAAAGAGATCAAAAAGATCGAAAAACACTTTTTTATGTTGAAATGAGGAATTAACCTTATTTATTCAATAATTTTCTAAAAAAAATTAAATTTGAACAATAAGATTGTGACAACTACAAAAATAAAAGAAAAATATATTTTGAATCTAAATAAAAAACTTTTAAATTCATCCCAAAAAGAAGAATTTTTAACAAAATAGTTGATTCCTTAACCAAAAAAGATTAATCTTCTAATAAAAACAAAAAAAAAACTTCCAAGAAAATAGTTTAATTTTTAAGCAGAAAGATTAATTTTTTACCTAAAAAAGACCTAAAAAGAAGATTTTTTCTATAATTTAAAATTATTTTCTTAACTTTACTGTTATTTTTAGTTAAATGGAAACAAAAATTTATTTAAACGGTTTCTTTAATACAAAACTAAATATTTTTCTGAATTACGAGACCAGAAAGTTCGAAAAACTCTTTTTTATGTGGAAATAAGGAATTAACTTTATTTACTCAATAATTTTCTAAAAAACAGTTAAATTTGAACAATTCAAAATGTGAAAACTGCAGAATATAATATAAATAGACTTTAATTCCAAATAAAAAACAGTTAAATTCATATAAAAACAGAGGAATTTTTAACAAAATAGTTGAATCTTTAACCAAAAGGGATTATTTTCTAGACAAAACAAACAACTAACTTTCAAGAAAATAGTTTAATTTTTAACCAGGAAGATTAATTTTTCACCCAAAAAGACCTAAGAAGAAAATTTTTTCTCTAATTTAAAATTATATTCTTAACTTCAAAGTTATTTTTAGTTAAATGGAAAAAAATGTATATAAACGGTTTCTTTAATACCAAACCAAATATTTTTATGAATGACGAGGCCAGAAAGGTTGAAAAACACTTTTTTATGAATTTATTTTTGTGTTAAAATGAGAAATCAACTTTATTCATGCCTTAATTAAAAAAAAAAATTAAACAAAAAATATGACAACTGCAAAACTTTCATTTTTCGGATATTCGTTATTTAGGTATATTTCAACATTCGAGTTTTTTATTTTTTCGTGAAAAGAATGTCCCATTTTTTGTTCAAATCAAAAATTTTCTTTCACTTAAAATGGTTTGATGAATTTTTGAGATATTTTTGGTAAAATAAAAAATATTGGTTAAGGAAACGTTTTCTTCATTCGAACGAAGTATTTTTTCCAGAGTGAAGAGAGTAAAATGGTTAAAAAAAAACGGTTTTATATATTTATTTTGATGCTAAAATAAGAGATGTTCTTCCAACTACTTTTTTTTTAAATTTAGAACGATTTTCTTAATTTAACAGTTATCTTTGTCCCATTTTTTTCATTAAAATTCTTCCTTAAATTTAAAATGATTTTAATAATTTTAGAGTTATTTTTAGTCAAATAAAAAAAAATTGTTAAGAAAACGGTTTCTTTATTTCAAAACAAATATTTGTCTGAGTGAAGAGACAAAAAAGATTGAAATACAATGTTTCATACATTTATTTCAATATTATAATTAGGAAATAATTTTATTTATTCATAACTTACAAAATAAATGAAATAAAAAGAATGTGACAACTGCATCCAAAATTTCTAAAGGTAAAAAATTAAGTTTTTGAACGTGGGGATCTATTTATAATTTTTTTCTATCAAAAGGTATCAGAATCGCAAAGGCGTCGTTAAAGCGAAGTGCAAGTACCTTATCTTAAAAGGTGTGGGTCACGTTCGGTCGATTATGTAGGTGCATGAATATGTAGTTTGCAGAGGCCCATTTGCATCGGTGTAGCAGAAAAAAAAAGATAATAAAAAAAAATCTCGACCCGCACCCCAGGGAATCACGTCAAGATATTCCAATATGGCGAAAGTCGAGAACCGGATAAAAAGCTGCTTTTATCAATACAGAACGCAGACGAAGAATGAAAAAAGCGAAAATATATTAATTTAAAATTACCAAATAAGGATAGAACAAAACTTCGAATGATTACCTTTTTAAGTTTATTTATTTATTTGTTTGTTTTGAGGTTTATATTAATATAATTTTTCTAAAATTCTTAAAAATTTTCCTAAATTTCAAAACATTTTTCTTTATTTCATATTTATTTTTGGCTAAATAAAAAAAGTGTGTTGAAGTAACGATTTCTAAAATGTCGAAAAACACTGTTTTATATATTTATTTTATTGATTGATTTTTTAAAAAAAATTAAATTTAGAAAATAACAAATCATACTTTTTTTATTTTTAATTATTCCAGATTTTCATCCAATGAAAATTTTTTAATTTTTTAAAAAGATTTTGGTAATTTTAGAGTTATTTCTGGCCAAACGAAAAAAATTGTGAATATAAACGATTTCTTTAATTTAAAACCAAACATGTTTCTGAGTGAAGAAACCAAAAATTTCAAAAAAATAAATTTATTTATTAATTTTCTAAAAAAATTAAATTTGAACAATAAAAAATGTGGCAACT
>NC_046664.1:20411826-20430768 GCF_010883055.1 Belonocnema kinseyi | reverse complement strand
ACCAAAATTTGGACAAAAAAGTTTATTTTGAATCTAGTTGTCGAATTTTTAATCAAAGAAGAACAAATAAAATAGATTTTTATTTTAAATAAAAAACAGTTGACCAAATAAGAATAATTTTTAACCAGTTGAATTTTCAACCAAAAAATATATAATGCTTTGTAGCAGAGACGAACTTTCTACAAAATAATCAAAATTTTTAACCCAAAAATATAAATCTACAAAAAAAATGAACTTTCAACAAAATCCCAAACAAAAAAAGATTAATTTACAACTAGTTCAATTTTCGATAAAAAAAGATTAATTGTTAAACATAAAAATTAATTATCTAAAGAAAACAAGAAACGCAGTTTTCAATCAAATATTAAAATTTTCAACCAAGAAGATCAATTCTCAACTAACCAGTGCCATTTTCAAAAAAAAAAATTAATAGGTAAATTTTCAGTTTTTAACATAATGGTTAAGTTCTTAACAAAATCGTTTAATTTTTAAAGGTAATTTTCTTTTCGTTGAAAATGTAACTAAATTTCCAACTGAAAGATTTGAATTATTCATTAAAAATTTAATTCATGGACAATACTTCAGCCAAAATAGATTGTAATTTTAAATTACAAAAAAGTTGAATTCATCTCAAAAAGACGTTTTTTTAACAAAATAGTTTAATCTTCAACCAAAAATGATTAATTTGGTAAAAAAAGAAACAACTAATTTTCAAGGAAATTAGTTTAGTTTTCAACCAAGTAGAAGAATTTTTAAATATCCAGTGTAATTTTAAACTTGAAAATATAAATTTTAAACCAAACATGCAAAAGTTAAATTTTCAGTGGAAAAAATTAATTTTTTACATAAAAGTTAATTTCTTAACAAAATTGTTAACTTTTTGACGATTGATTTTCTTTTCGTTGAATATACAACTAAATTTTCAAGTGAAAGATATTAATTATTAATGAAAAATGAAATAGCTGATACTATATATCAGCCCAAATAGGTTTTAAGTTTAATTTAAAAAAAGCCGAATTCATCCCAAAAAGACCATTTTTAAACAAAATAGTTGAGTCCTCAACCAAAAATACTAATTTTCGAAAAAAAACAACAATTTCAGAAAATTAGTTTAATTTTCAACCAAGAAGATTAATTTTTCCCCTAAAAAGAAGAATTTCAACCAATAGTGTAATTTTTAATCAAAAAGATTAATTTTTAAATTAGCAGTGTAATTTTCAACGAAGAAAATTAATTTTTCACCAAAAAAGACGAATTTTCAATCAAATATTTAGAATTTTAAACAAATGGTGTAATTTTCAACCAAGAAGATTAATTTTTAACTGAACAGTGAAATTTTCAACTTGGAATTATGAATTTTAAACCAAAAATGCAATAGTAATATTTTCAGTTTGAAAAATGACTTTTTAATATTATACTTTATTCATTAACATAACTGTTTAATTTTTGACGGTTAATTTTCTTTTCGTTAAAAATCCAACTAAATTATCAACTAAAAGGTATAAATTATTATTGAAAAATGTAACAGCTGATACTATATTTTAGCGAAAATAGACTTTTATTTTATATAAACCAAAAACTAAAAAAGATTAATTTTTTACTTAATAAGATTAATTTTCAACTGAAAAATAAAAAATTTCAAACCAAATATGCAATAATTGAATATTCAGTTAAAACAGAAAAGTTTCAACCCAATACATAGTTCTATTTTTAACAAAATAGTTTATTTTTTAAAGGTTCATTTTCTTTTAGTTGATAATCTAAGTAGATTTTCAATTAAAATATATGAATTATTGACGAAAAATATTATAGCTATGCTTCAACCAAAATATATTTTAATTTTTTAATCAAAAACAATTGAATTTATCCAGAAAAAGAATAATATACAAGAAAATAGTGCAATATTCAATCCAAACAGTTTAATTTTCAACCAGATGCATTGTTAACCAAAAAAGATTGATTTTCAACAAGTTGCATTTTCAACCAAAAAGTGTGAATTTTTAAACATAAATATTACTTTTGAAACAAAAATAAAAGACTAATTTTTAGCAAAATAGTTCAATTTTCAACCAATAAAACAATTTTTAAAATAAAAAGACAAGTTTTCAACAACATATATGATTTTTCAACCATATAGTGTAATTTTCAATTAAAAAATTTAAACTTTAAACCAAGTATGCAATAGTTAAATTATTAGCTCAAAAAATTAATTTTTAAACAATAGTTTTATTTTTAATCAAATAGTTTGATATATAATACATAAGTTAATATAAAACTTCATATATAAGTTTAATATATATACCACAAAAGATTAATGTATAATCAACTGAATTTTCAACTAAAAAATATGAAATATTTTCCAAATCAGGCGAATTTTCTACAAAAAAGGCGAATTATGACAATACTAATTGGGTCATCAAAAAAAATTAAACTTGTTGTATTTTCAACCGAAAAAGATTAATTATAAAATATGAAGATTAATTTTCTGAAAAACAACTATTTTCAAAAAAATTGTTGAATTTTCAACCAAGAAGATTAGTTTTCTAGCAAAAAAAGAAATATTCCACGAAATGCATAAATTTCAAATAAGAAATGCAATAAACAAATTTTTCGGTGTGAAAAATTAGTTTTCAACATAAAAGTTAATTTTTAAGAAACTGGTTTATTTATCGTTGGTTCTTTTTTTATATAAAATTCAAATAAATTTCCAACCGAAAGATACGATTTATTAAAAACATATAATAGCTGATACTATATTTTCACCAAAATAGATTTAAATTTTAAATAAAAAACAGTTGAATTCATCAAGGAAAGACTCATTTTCTACAAAATAATTGAATCCACAACAAAAAAAGATTAATTTGTAAACAGTTGCATTTTTAACAAAAATGTATATAAATTTGTCAAACATGGATGAATTCTCTACAAAACCCTTAAATTTTTAAAACCGAAAATCTGAATTTTCGACCAAATTATTTATTTTCAGCAAATAATACTTTAATTTTTAACCAAATTTATGATTTGTTTTAAACCAAAAAGACGAATTTCCACAAAAACAGTTGAATTTTTAACAAAAAAAAGAATAATTTCTAACAAGTTGGATTTTTACAACAAAAAAATATAAATAAATAAAATACCATTTTTCAAACTAGAAATTTTCTTACTTATAACTCTTTGGTATGACACGTTTTTTTGTTTTATTTGTAAAAAACAACATTAGAAAACAAAAAATATTTTGAGAAACGACCCGAGCTACGAAAAAAAATTAGCAAAAGTTGATTACCAAAAAAAGTGCTACGAAATTATTTTCAATCAATTTTTACTAGAACGCCTAGTTTTAATTTTAATCGTAAAAAATATTATGAAAAATAAAAAAATTACATTTTTGGATAAACTATACAAGCTACTAAATGAAAGATCAAAAAAATTTGTTCAACCAAAAAAAGATCTACAATGCAAAAAGTCGAGAAACACTTGTAATGTAATATATTTATTCTAATTTTGAAATTATTTAATTTTAATAAGTCATTAATTTTCTTAGAAAAAAAAAATAAATAAAAAAAGTAGAGAACTGCATAAAATTCATTTTTGAAAGTTTATTTAAAAATATAATATATTTAAATATAAATATATTTTTATTATTTTTCAACATTTTGCTTTTTCGTCAAAATGATGCCCTATTTTTTGTTATAATAAAAACTTTTCTTTAATTTAAAATTAGTTTCCTAATTTTATTTATTTTTGCCTATGTGAAAAATTTTTACTAACTAAATGTTTGTTTTGGCAATTATATTTACTCAAAAAAAAAAGACACAAAGTGCTAAAAATATTAAAAAACAAAAGTTGTGCAATCAAAAAATATTTACAAATTCATTCTGAACCATTTTTTGTTCAGACGCGTAGTTTTTTGCAGCTTAAAAAATAGCATTAAAAACATTCGAATTTTGGTGAAGCGATAAAGCTACAATAACATTTTATTAAAAAAAAATTTCATCTAAAATGTATCTACAAATTTTCTTAGAAACACTTTACTCTAAGATGTGTATTTCTTGTTTAAATCATAAACAATAATATTGAAAATAAACAAAATAAATGTCTGAAAACCGAACAAGAGTTACAGTAAGATATTTAATAACAAAATTGGGTTTTTTATAGGATGCCCACTTTCTATTAATAAAAAAAAAGACAATGAAAATAAGTCTATTTCAAAATGGAGTGCGAAGTACGAGACACGTGATAAGAATGTGTTCGTTAAAGCCAAAAGAGCTTTAACAAAAGAGAATACACTATCCCCAAATTATAGGTGTCGATGCCTTAACCTTTAGTTCAAAAATATATGTGCGCAAATGTGGAGAAAGTGATAAATGTTTTCGTTAAATCCGAAAGAGCTTTAACAAAAGAGAATTCACAATCGCCAAATTACAGTTTTTGATGCTTTGACCTTTAGTTTTAAAAGGCCATAAGCCCAAGGGAGGTTATTTTTAACTTTAAAATATGCATTTTCGACAAAACTATGTATTTTATACCAAAAAATACGAATTTTTATCAAAATAATTTAAAACAATTTACCTTTATTTTTCGATTTTCACGGTCCATTGGCCCTCCTGAATGATTAGTTTTTCTTTTAGATTAAGTTTTGTAAATAATTGTAATTTTTTAAAGAATCTTTAGCAAGCTATGTTTATACAAAAAAATCATTTACCTAAAGCCATAAATATTATTCTTTGTAATTCATTTTTAAAAAATAAAAATTGAATCGTATGAATTAATAATGGATTTTTTTTAGTTTTTATTTGAATCAAGTATAGAAAGTGGATTGAGCCACTTTAATTTATTTTTATTACCGAAACCGGAGAGCAGTTCTTGAACTTTTTAAATAATAAATCTTCATAAAAACGTGCAAATCCTTCTAGTAAATCTTTCAATGTAATTATCAATTTTTGTATTAAAAAAAATGATACCTTTTATGGGCGTGAAACAATAAAAATTTGAATGTATTTTAAAAACACATTCTGCTGAATAAGTTTTGCCTTATCCAGAGAGGAAAGAAGGAATTGAAACATCAGAATGTCTTCTTGCTCTCGAGTAACCTTTGAAAAATACATAAATTACATGATAATGTGCACCCATTAAAAAAATTATTGCGTTCCGGAAATGAAGAATTACGTGGGACTGCTCTTCTTCTTTGATTACGTAAAAAATTATTCTTTTTTTTAAACGAAGTAAATTTTTGCTAATATATTTTTATAATTTATAGTTAATTATTATAATTAATAAAATAATTTTAATTAGATATATTAACAAAAAATGATCTACATAATATTTATACTAATAAATATTTTAATCCTTTTAAAAATTTGATCATTCGAGAAAAATAACTTTGAAAGTCGCAAAGTGTGGCACGAGATCCCAAATATGGATTCCAGTTTCCTTTCAAGTTGAAGTCTCCCCTCTGCAACTTCGTTTTTTTTTCTTTTCCTCATTCCATAATTCTTTTTCAAGAATGATGTATTTCTTTTATTACATTCTTAACAAGAAATTTTCAGAGAGAAAGATTTGAAAGGAAAAAAATTTGGATTCAAAGTTTTGAACATTAATTTTGTAAATCGAAATTTCCAAATAAGTAATTTTATTTAATGGTCAAATTTCTTTCTATATCTTTTTTACGTATTAGATCAAAGAGAAAATTTTAGACAATTTTTTAATATTGAGAAATAATTCATAGCATTTTTTATCACTTTCCTAATCAACAATTATGTGTAAACTTTTTTCATAATTTGTTAGATATAACAAAAACAATTTTACTTTGAAAGTTTAATATTAGGTTTTGAAAATTTCAAAATATCTCTAAAAATAATCGGAAAGGTCTTAAATTTTTTTAATTTTACACAATTTTTAAAACTTCCAGAAAAGTTGAATTATTTCTAAAAATATTTCAAAGTTTAAAAACTTTTTAAAAGTTTCGAAAGTAACTTAAGTCTTGGAAATTTTTCAAAAAATTGAAAATAAAATGTGGATTTTAAAAATTTCGAAAAATAAGCTTTTTACGAATTTTCAAAAAGTTTCGAGAGAATAAAAAAGGTTCTTATGATTCATGCGAAAACTAAAAATAATTTTTTTATTTTAAAAAGCGAATTTTAAGAGAAAATTGAAAAAGATGTAAAAACATTAAAAATGACTTAAAAATGTTTAATCTTTAATTTTCAAAGATAAAAATTCAAAAGAATTCCACTTTAATTACTTTCATTTTGAGTTCAGTATTTATAACTTCAAAAAAATTCTTTAAATTACAATAACAGTGAAAAATTGTGAGAACAGGGAAAACATCCAGAATTTTTTTCTTGATTAAAATTTCTACCTTGTTATTGTAATGTTTTTTTCTCACATTACCCATGAATTCATGTAAAAAATTTCTTCCCTTTAAAAAACATTTTAAGCAAAGATTTGAGTTAAAAAAATTAAATCTAGAAAAACTCGAAGACAAAAATTTTTCAACATGAAGATCGAAACGAGGAAGTTACCGACCGCTTATCACTTCCGTTAATCTGAAAAGCATTTAATATTCATCAAGCGTTATTTATTTTTATCTTAAAATCATCTTTGTGTATATAACCAATAGTTTCAAAAAATCACAACGCTGATATTATTTCTTATCAAAAAATAAATTTAATTTTGTTGTTTATATTTTAGAAAATGTTTTATGAACGATTCTGTTAAAAAAGTTTTATACAAGAACTATAATAAAATTATAATAAAATATTATAATTATAGTAACATTACAGACACTTATATTCCCGAATCTCTGAACTCTGAACCTTAAATTTATATTTTAATAAATAAATGTTATTAGTTTAAATTTCTCGAACAAAGCAGGATTGAATTCGGCACTTTATCTTGATGTTTCTTTTTATTTATTTTTTAAATTAACAATTCCATTTTTAAAAACGTTATTCCTAATTTTTGTAAGATATTATGCACATTTTCAAACAATTTGTTCATCCAGAAATATATACTTATTTAAAAAACTATTCTTTTAATGATTCAAATTCGAGAATTTTCTAGTTCAGATGTTTTAGAATTCGTCAATTACAATGTTGTGATTTTTCCGTTGCTCCAATAATATCCGACACTGTAAAATTTTAGACCTGGAAAATTCCCGAATAATAAAATTCCCAAAAAATAAAATTCCCGAATAATAAAACTCCCAAAAAATTTATAATATTACCGCATTTAAAAAATACCGACATAAAATTCCGGAATTATAAAATATCCGAACTAGAAAATTATCGAATTAAAATAATAAACATTTTTTTTATAAATATTATTCATTTATGATAAATACAATAATAACATATTTTTAATAAAGAATTTTTTTCTGTGTGAAGAAATATTTTATTATTGTATTTTTAATGAATTAGTAATATTTATTCAAAAACCATTTTTTAATTGTATAAATTCAGGAATTTTCCAATTTGGGATTTTTATATTTTAGTAATTTTAGAATTTTTCAGTGGTCTCATTTTTTCAAATTTGAACAGTTTTAAAAATGTATCCTGAGATATTCAAAATAGATACAAAAATGTACATGTTAAAAGTTAAAGTCTCCAGAATTGAATAATTTTTTGAAATTAACAGGAAACACCTTGTATTGTGCCCAGAAAATGCCCTAAAAATATTAAATTGTAGTTTGATGTTAAATTCATCTCTAAGACGAATTTTTTAAACCTTATTTTGGCATAAATAATTATTATACGATAAAACACAGTTTCAAATGGATTTTCAAACTAATTTTTAAATGTTTAAATAATTATAATTTGATTTTACAAGCTTATTTCCTCTATAAATTGTGAAAAGTTATTATGTTAGGGATAAATAATACAGTTCATGAATGTTAAAAGTTATATTTTTTCTATAACATATTCTTTAATTATTTAAATAATTTATATAATTTTGTGCACGAAATACTGATGGTTAGTCTTTTTCTAAAGTAATAAAAAAGTTAAGTATATTAAAATAAATAATTTTTTGTTTTTTTCGTCAATTATAAGCGTAATATTTTTTTTTTGGAAAGAAATTTTTTAATTATTCAAGCAATGACTAAAAGTTAACTTTTGCCTTTCCAAATGAAAGTCATAGCAAACTCAATTTTTTTTAGTATCTTACATTATGTCGTTTATTATTCAGACTTTGCTATAAAAAAAGTATAGCTCTTTTTTTTCGCCGAAAATTGTGTAAGCATATTAAAATTGTTTAAATAAATAGAAAATGTCCTGAGTAAAAAAGTATTTCTCTCAAAATTCTTTGTTTGTGTCACTACTTCGAGAAAAAAATGATTTGTTTTTTATTTGATGAACAAAAATTTATATAAATATAAATAGTTTACAAAATTAAAAATTATACTAAATGATAAACATAACTCTTACCATCCATGAACTTTATTCTGTATCCCAAAAAAGAATCACTTTTCACGATTTACAAAAGAACGAAGTTTGTTTAAAAAAACAATCATTGTTTAAACAGTTGAAAGTTGGTGTAACTGAACTTCACAAGTTTTGTTTTACCAGATAGTGTTTATTTATATCAAAATCATTTTTAATAAAGTCGCCCTTGGCATGAATTTTTCTCAAAACTGCCATTTAAAATTTTTTTGGGGCATTTTCCGGGCACAATACAAGAGGGTAGAGGTTTGAAATTTTTAAATTCTTTCGATGGATATTGTTCTTCGAAAATTTCTCAATACGAAACCAAACTTTAATAAACTATATAACTATATTCTGAACCAAATGATTATTCAAAATCATTCGAAATTCACCTACTGATTTTTTTATAATAAACTTTCAAGTAATGTTTTTCGAATATTAATTTTGTTAATAAACATTAATATCAAGTATTATAAATTATTGTCAATTAAGAAAGCAACAATATCTTCAATTATCCAATTTTTCAACTTTATGTTTAAATAAAGTGAATACAATATTTTTTAAATTTATTCTTCAGTTTGCTTTGATAAAAAAATTTGTCATCAATACAAAATTGTAGCCCGAATCGTATTTTGAAGTTTTTAAATTAATTTTGTTCCACTGTGTTACGGGTAAAATTACAAAAAATATTTTGAAGAAAATAAAAAAGCTGATGAATATAAAACGGCGAATTCGGTACACCATATACATTTTTTGTTGTTAAAAAAACCGTTCTTTCCATTTAAAAGTATATGAGTACCTTCTAGAGTCTTTATTTGCAAGACTTTTTTGGGGAAGGCTGAGCATGATTCCGCTTGTTCGCCCACGATCGGAAGTCGCAACTTTCATGTCCTTATATATTCTCTCTGACCGGTTAGCCCACGTTTATTCTTACGCCACAGGATCAGTGATTATACGAGTACATACTAGTACATGTACATACCTACTCTACACCGTTCAAAATTAAATACTTAATCTCAATTTGTGTCATGCCTAAAAAGGTGTGGAATTTAATTCATATTTAGATTATGCACGTTTGACATAATAGAATCCAGCAGATTTTAAATTTAATTTAATTCAACTTAATTTCAAGTAACTAATAAATAATACATAATGATAAATTTATTATTTGTTATGTTGGAAAAGTCCCGGTCCATTAGTCCGTATGCATGTCTGTGTTTTCTGAGTGTGTTTTGTCGCATGACGTCGCGGTCATGCTAGGACGATAGAAATGTTTAGAAGGCTAGCGCAATTCTTGACAAACTGAAAAAAAATGTTCTTTACATGTTACAGAACTAATCCTATGGTAGAGGATACGATGGGTAGTTTAATAAAAGTTAAAATCGTCTTTGTTTTAAATTGCGTTGAACTATGCAACAAATTTTTGTGATCCGTTTCATAAAAAATATTTCTACGATTATGATAATATGTATAGAAAGATTTTAGAATTGGGATATAAGCTGATTTTAAAACGAGTTCAACAAATTTCAAGTGATTCCAAAATATTCAAAAACATAATTGAATAATTCAGAGGATTAAACAAGATTTAAACTAAATTAAAAAATATATTTAAGGATATTTTTAAAAATTTCAGAGAAATCAAAATATATTTTAAGAAATTGAATAGACTTTGAAGGATTGTCAAAAATCTCTGCAGATTTTAAGAGATTCAACAGACTTTAAGGAATTCAAGAATCTTATTTTTATAATTTAAAATTACTTGTAAATCTTTAAAGTTATTTGAATTTACTGAAATTCCTTTAAAATTCTTTAAAATTACTTAAAATCTCTCAAATTAATTAAAAATATCTTTAACTCTTTTAAATATGTTGAAATCTTTTGAAATTCATTTATAAAATTTGTAATTTTTCAAATACTAAACATGCTGATATTTTCTAGTTGAAAATTGAGCGGTTGGGTGCAAGAACCAGCCTGACGCTCGAATACGCGTAAAAGTATTGTCCGAGCGTCTCAAAAAAAGAAAATATTCAAAATCAATTTTTTGAAAATGTACAATTGTAGAGAATAAGGAAACAAAACTTTTTCTATTCGAATTTTTTTGATCAAACGCTCATTTTGAATAATAAAGCGAAATATAAAATAAAAGTTTCTCGCTGATTTAATTAAATTTTAAAACTTAAATTGTTCTAACTCGGCTAAATATGATTGAAATCAGTTGATATTTATAGAACTTATTCAAAATACTATAGCGATTTTTAAGAATTCAGGGAAAAATTAAAAATCGCTTATTGTTTAATGATATTTAATTTCAAAATGAGTTAACTCGATAATTGTTTCATGAATTCTTAGGCATCGCTATATTATTTTGAATAAGTCCTATAAATATGAACTCAATCATATTTGGCCGAGTTAGAACCATTTAAGTTTTATACCATGATTAAATCAGAGAGAGACTTTTATTTGATATTTCGCTTTTATTATTAAAGAAAACCTTTAACAAAAAAATTGTGATAAGAAAAAGTTTGATTTCCTTATTCTCTACAATTCTACATTTTCAAAAAATTGATTTTTCCTTTTTGAAAATTTTCTTTCTTTGAGACGCGCGGACATTAATACTTCTACGCGTTTTTGAGCGTCAAGCTGGTTCTTGTACCCAGCGCACAGTGGGGAAAAAGCACATTTTTTGGACAAAAATCGACTGACGGTGCAATTCTTTACGGATTTTGATTTTTCTTTTTTAGAAGTAACGTTGAGGCTTCCAGGTATAATATTTAACTGTGCAATTTTTATTTTGACTCAACTGAAACTTGTTATTTAACAACAAACATACAACTTTTCGTTACTAGACTTTTCCATAATACCATTTCTTCTAAGACTTTTCAATTCATTAAAAAAGGTCATAAATCAATGTAAATACTAAATAAAAATAATTTATTAATGGGTTGAAGTAAAAAAATTTTTAATAATGTAATAAAAAAATGAATTAACAAGTCATTTTTTCGTGATTTGCAATGATTAGCTAATTTTGACCCATAGCTTTTTATAATAGGTTAATAATGGCTAATTATTTCCATTTATTTAAACAGCTTTTATAAACAAATGCATATTTTGACAATTTTTGGATGAAAAGGCTTGATTTTTTTGTGGAATCATCTTAAAATGTTTTTCCTTACACTCTTTGCGATCATATTTTTCATGGTGACCCAAAAATGTGCATTATTTACACAATTTTTATAAACAAATTCACATTTTGACTATTTTATGATGAAAAGGCTTGATTTTTTTGCGGAATCCACTTATGTTTTACCTAACACTCCTTGCTATAATATTTTTCATATTGACCAAAAAATTTTTAATATTGAAACACTTTTGATTAAAAAATGCCCATTTCGACCATTTTTTGATGATAGAAATTGATGATAGAAATTGTTTAAATAATTAAAATTTTTGGTCACTGAAAAATATGATAGCAAGGAGGCTTAGCAAAAACATTATAATGTGATTCCGTAAAAAATCAAGCCTTTTCATCAAAAAATGGGCGAAATGTGCATTTGATTATAAAAATTGTTTAAATAATAATTATTTTTTGGTCACTATGAAAAATATGATAGCATGGAGTCTTAGGCAAAATATTTTAAGTTGATTACGCAAAAAATCAAACATATTCATCATAAAATGGTCAAAATTTGCATTTGTTTATACAAATTGTTTAAATAATTAACATTTTTTGGTCACTATAAAAAATATGATAGCATGTAGCCTTAGGCAAAATATTTTAAGTTGATTGCGCAAAAAAATCAAGCATTTTCATTATAAAATGGTTAAAATTTGCATTTGTTTATACAAATTGTTTAAATAATTAACATTTTTAGGTCACTATTAAAAATATGATAGCAAGTAGTCATAGGAAAAACATTTTAAGATGATTTCACAAAAAAATCAAGCCTTTTCATCAAAAAATTGGCAAAATGTGCATTTGTTTATAAACATTGTTTAAATAATTATTATTTTCTAATCACTATACAAAATATGATAGCAGTGAGTCTTAGGCAAAACATTTTAAGTTGATTACGCAAAAAAATCAAGCATTTTCGTCATAAAATGGTCAAATTTTGCATTTGTTTATACAAATTGTTTAAATAATAAACATTTTTCGGTCACTATGAAAAATAGGATATCATGGAGTCTTAGGCGAAATATTTTAAGTTGAATACGCGAAAAAAATCAAGCATTTTTATTATAAAATGGTCGAAATTTGCATTTGTTTATACAAATTGTTTAAATAATTAAAATTTCTTGGTCACTATAGAAAATATGATAGCAAGTAGTCTTAGGAAAAACATTTCAAGATGATTTCATTAAAAAAATCAAGCCTTTGCATAAAAAAATTTTCAAAATGTGCATTTGTTTATAAAAATTGTTTAAATAATTAGAATTCATTAGCTACTTAACTTATTGTAAGCGCACAACATTATCTGAGATGCTATATACAAAAGCTATGGGTCAAAATGAGCTTATCATTGCAAATGACGAAAAAATGAATTTGGTTCATTAATTTGTTTATAACATTAGTAAAAAATTCGTTGTTAATCTAAGCCACTATTAAATTATTTGCAGTTAGTTCTCACATTGATTTATGACCATTTTGAAGGATTTTCAAAGTTTGCAAAAGTTTTTCATTAAAAAGGATATACAAATTATTTATTTATAATTTTTTACAAAGGACGACTAAATTTTCTTTCAATAGTAAAAAATCATATTAAAAATAAAAAATAAATTCTTAGGAAAAAGGCACAAGTTGCAATAAAATGTTGAATAACAATTTTTTTTAATATGATCCGCACTTTTTTAAATTATAAAAACAAGTTAATGCAAATACTTTTCATAAATTTCTCCATATATTTTATTAGTATTTTTAAATCAGAGCTCGATATAAAGTTGACAGAACTCTTTTAGAGTTATTGCATATTTGTTTCACATTAAGTCGCGAAAGTGATACAAAATTTATCAAATTTGTTTAAGGTTTGCTTTTACTCCGACTATAGAAATAATTCATAAAAGATTAATAAAAAAACAAACAAAAAAACTTTTTATATAATACATTTGAATTATCAAAATAAAAATATGAAATTTTGATAAAAAAAGTTAATTATATACCAAAAAATCTACCCGCTATGCGGGCACATTCTCATCGCGCGCTGTGCCTGGGGCGTGCAACTGTTGGTTCTCGCGCTTCGCGCTCGATGTTGTATTTATCTCGCGCTTCGCGCTCGATTATATATTTACCACGCGCTACGCGCTCGGTCTTTATATTTTCGCACATTCTTGCGCAAACATTTTAAAATTAGGACTCAAAACATCCGCCACTGTAATTTTGTAATTGTGAATTCTCTTTCGTTAAAAGAGAGTTTGAGCGCACCTATGGCATGTGACTGATGGCAATCGCACTCTGCACTTGGTCTTTGCATTTCTTCCATATTCGGGCACATACCTTTTAAAATCAAAGGTGAATAGACCGACAACAGTAATTTTATAATTGTGAACTCTCTTTTGTTAAAGCTCTTTTGGCTTTAACGAACACATTCTCATCACGTATCATAATATGCATAAAAATTGAATCATACTAATTCTTATTTCCTTGTTTTTATCATTTTTAATTTTCAATGTTGTTTTTTTACAATTGAATAAAAACTACTACTCATCTACATAGGGTCTAATACAGAAACCTATACAGGGTCCTATATAGGAGCCTATGTCCTCTATCGTCTTTTCTGCGCTTTTTCCAAAAAGTTCATTTTTGCATTTTTTATCTTATGTTTTACGATTAAAAGAAGATCTACTCGTTCAATCAAAAAATTATTAATAATAAATTCATAGATCTTTTTAGGAGAACAACTTTTGTCTCATTTTTTTTTCGTAGCTTATATCGAAAAGTGATTCATTACAAATTTGTAGTTCTTCCCAGGGCGTGCAATTTGAGCTTTTTTTATTTTTATTCTATTTTGCGTAGTTTGACCAAAAAATTGAATTTTCCATTATTTTTGGTACAATCAAATTTGGAATGTTCAACTTTTCGACCAAATTAAAAAAGTTGTTATCGCAGTCCTATAGGGATTTCAAAAAGCAAAGTTTTTCTTCTCTTGGCTTTTTTTCATATCATGCGTTGTTTGGCTTAAAATATTCATTTCAGTTTGTTTTTTTGGATTTTGAAAATGCTCTAACTCTAATAATTTTCTTTTTATAGAAAAAAGTCATGGGGATAAATTGTTTGAGTTTTTAAGTACGATAAACAAATGTACATACAATTTTTAAATCTTGAAAAAAAGATTTCAAAAATTTTTGGTACAATCAAATTTGGAATTTTTAACTTTTCGACCAAATTAAAGAAATTGTTATCGTAATCTTGTAGGGCTTTTAAAAAGTAACGTTTTTTTTCTCTTGACTTTTTTTCGCATCCAGCGTTGTTTGGCTTAAAATGTTCATTTTATTTTGTTTTTTTTTGGATTTTGAAAATGCTCTAACTCTGGTAATTTTTGATTTTGCAAAAAAAGTCATCAGGATAAATTGTTCAACTTTTTGAATACGATAAATAGCCGTACAGAGAATTTTGGAATTTAAAAAAAAGGTCTCAAAAATATTCAAAATGTGCCCACTTTTTGAATTTTTATCCAAAATGGCTGGCTAACGAACTTGACCTTTAGTTTAGGACACTTAACGAGTGTGCCAAAGGGCAATCTAATAGATTAATTTTGTCGAATGTCATAGTGTTCACAGACAGGCAGACATACAGACAGACACATTCGTGAAAACCTTTTTTTTCGGTTTTATAGGGTCTCAAGCCATGGACATTTGACAAAAACGGGGGGGGGGGGGGGCAAATTTTACACAAATCTAATACCTTCTCCGATGAAAATGTAAAAAGACGATTTTAATAAAGATTTAAATTTTTACTTAAAAAGGAACCATTTTCAACCAACAATGGAATAGGCAAATTTTCAATTATTAGAGTACTTTTTCAACAAACAAACAAAAATTTCTTTAACAAAACAGTTTAATTTCTTACCCAAAAGATGAATTTTTCACTAAAATTTTCAATCGTCAACCATAAAATGTATTTTTGAAAAAGTAGTTCGACTTTAAAATCGAACTACTAGTTCGTATTAAATCAGGAAAAACAGTAATGATAAAACTAAATAAATAAATATCCAAAAGATGTCACCGCAAATATATTTATTGAATTAAATAATCTTAAATATTAATAAAAACTGTAAACATCTAAATTTTAGTTTTTCAAGTTTTTTTGGTCTCGAGGGAAATATATTTTTTGAAATAAATCTAGAGAAATAACGTTCAGGTTATGTTAAGGAAATTTGGCCAGAATTAGCTTTTTCGAATAAGAACAGCTCGGAATGCTGTAAGATAAGATTTTTCATATATTTCTTTTAAATAGAAGTTTATTTACATTTCAGAAAAAGCGAAAAGTTTCTTGCTTTCCAGCAGTAGAAGAACAACCAAACAGACAACAAAACACTTTGCTTTTCGATTTTTGTGGCGAAAACTCCATTGATAAAATTTGATTTATTTTATTTGTAACTTTTTATTTATCACTTTTTATTTTTATCCCGGTTTCACTGTAAAAACACTATAAACCTTTAGAAAAATCATTTTCCTATATTCGCCTATACTTCCGGACAAAATTTACTTACACTGAAAAAAAATTCGCATTGAATCAAGTAGGCTAATTTACTTGGCTGATTTTATCTGAAAGAAGCAAGTATTTTCTTTTTACAAGGGACCGATTTTCTTGAATCCAGAAAATAATGGAATCAGGACAACTATTTAAATGAAGAATATATTTACTCTAAGCAAAAAACTATTGAGTTAATTTGTGTCATTATACTTATTTACGTGAAGTTTAATAAATTATTGAATTAAGAATATTATATTCTCATGATAAGTAACTAAAGATCTAACAAAATGTTTCTTGATCCAAGTAAATACATATACTTAATTTGACTACGATTTTAATTGAAGCAATGTTGATGTTCTTGAGACGATAAAATGAATCTATTCAGCGAAGAAATAATTTCTCTTAGAATAATGCTTGAATATTTCCCGTGTAGAAATTTCTCCGGTTGGGCCTAATCCAACAAGATTTCTGGTCGGATCCCGGCTGGGCTACCCCTGGCTGGGTTTCATGGACAGGAATCGGGCGGGAGCCGGTCGGGCTACATTTTTCTCGAATCACGTAGTCTGGGGCCAGCCGGTTACTGGCCGGGCCAACCCTGGTTATATCCCATGGTCGGGAGCCGACTAAGCACTGGTCAGTTTAATGTTTTTGTAGAAAGTACATATTTCTTAAGAGCCGTGATATTATCAAAGACGTGATTATGGATGCTAGGTGAATTACTATTTGAAAATTATAATTTAAAGATTTATTACAGAAATGATACAATTTTTATAAACTTCTCTATATTCAGACAATGTTTAGTCAGTACAATTTCAAATTTACCGCCATATATAGCGCCTGCTGCGTCTGTCGTCTGCATAGACACTCAGTAATGTTCAGTTTCGCACCTGGAACGAGGATGCTCCTTGCACTTACTTCGCGTCGTCTCTTCGAAGTTCGCAAATAAAATCGAGACTCATGGTTAAAATCAACCTTATTTCAGTGATTAGTTTGAAACCACCACTTAGTGCGCAAATAATTATTATTTTAAATTAAAATATAGTCTTGTGTATACAGTTTTTACTTTCTTCCTTCCTAACCTGAACTCACCACGTGGCTTCCAAATTGCTATGGGATTCTATCATCAGGAAATACAATTGTATTCCAATTTTCTTGCCAGAATTCGTTCACTTGATTTGAACTTTTAAAAGTTCACCGTAATCTTTACGATGAGCCTTAAGGGCATGTGATACTTAGAAAATTGTCGATTTTACCAGTTTTAGGTTCCCCCAGCTTTTTTTCTAGAAAATAAATATTTTGTCTTAAAAATTTGGGAAATGATAGAGAATATCCTAACGGACGTCCCCATATACTTTTTTTGTAGGTTAATTCCAAAAAGTTTTAATTTAGCAAAATGTGATTAATTTGCATAGCGCTTAGGAAATAGTATCAATTTATCAGTATTAGATTCCCCCGGCTTTTTTCCTAGGATAAAAAATATTTTGCCTTCAAATTTGGGAAATGATAGCGAACATGCTAACGGACGTCCCTACACACTTCTTTTGTGTTTTTTTATCAAAAATTTTTTGATATTGCTAGCAACGTGTGTGTATATTTCAAGGTTATGTGTGTTACAATTCACCCGAGCGTTACTTCCAAACTACACAATATTTTTGGCCAAAAACTTTGGAAGCCTTTGGAAAGGCAGAGATGAAAAACCACGTAACCACAAAATAATGCATATGCATACAATTTTTATTTAGCACAATATAATTTTTTGTTATTATCCCTCAAAAAAGAGTCCGGGGATTCCTTGACCAGTGCCCGGCTTAAAGCGGGGCTATCCGGCTGTGACCCGGCCGGATCCATGATTGGATTCCTACACGGGTGCATAAGTATCTTATTGAATATAATAATCGACAAGTTGACATGGTATGAAGTTGGCTCTCTTCGCAGCTAACAATTATTTTGAAATTCAATAATATTTATAAAATTCAAAACATTGGTGAACATAATAAATTTTATTAATGCAAATATAGATAGGAATTTGCAACTTTGATAAACAACAAACTTTAGGCTGACACACAAATCCAATCACTCATAAATCTAGAAAAAAATTATAAGTTTATTGCATTGGTAAGTTTTTGTTGGTAAGAATTTAACATTTTCAAATAGATTTGAAAAAAGTGTTTTTAATTTTGAAATAATTATGCAAGAGTCGAAAGTAATTTCATTCCTAAAGCATAAAACAAAGTTATAAGGGCTTTTAGATTCTGTCACCAGGTGTCGTATTTGAGTATTTCAGATCCCAATAAAAAATAAAACATTAAGGGCATGTGACACAGCCAAATACCTATATTATCGACCTCACTTTATCAACTCACTGAATATTTTTTTGAACCTAAGAACTTTTTTTTTAAATAAAATATTGAGCTGAAACTTTGGAAAATGTATTAGAGTACAATAAAGTACGTTTAGGTACTGCCTTTTGGTAGGAACTTTAGTGAAAATTATTTCATCTTTCTTCTGAACCTCAACATTTTTTGAACGTTCCAACTTTTTTTATACATAAAATATCGGTCTCAAACTTTGAGAAATGCAGAAGCCGAAAGAAAACTACGTTTAAGAACAAAGCTTAATAATAAAAGATGTAAAAAAATATATTTCAACAATCAATTCCAACGGCATCAGCCGGTGACGTTGTAGACGAAAATACGAAACCTGGCGGCCACTAGGCGAGGCTCTAGAGAGTTCGTATTTTCGTGTACAACGTTACCGGCTGATGCCATTGGAATTGATTGTTGAAATATATTTTTTTACATCTTTTATTATTAAGCTTTGTACTTAAACGTA
>NC_046664.1:20407134-20411726 GCF_010883055.1 Belonocnema kinseyi | reverse complement strand
TATTTACAAAAAAAGTTCTTAGGTTCAAAAAAACATTCAGTGAACTGAAAAACTGTGGTCGGTAATATAGGTATTTAGCTGTGTCACATGCCCTTAAATGCCCAGCATATTTTCGATAGCTTTTACTCAACATAAATTCTTGGACATTTAAAAACTTTCGGTAACTGTTTTACGACCGGTAAAATAGAAACCACAAGTTACTTAAGTGTGTTACCATCGAAGGATAAGAACTCAGTGAACGCCGATAACTTAACGAAAGCTCGGATAATGGAAGAAACCAATTCAAGATTCTACCATTATAACTATTCTCATATGAACGATTCAAACATCTTAAACAATAACAGTTTCAAAATCAAATATAAATATTTTGAAATATAAGTTAATATATGTGCCTAAAGTAAAATAATCATTCCTTTGATATATTTTCACACATAAGTCAATTAAGAACAGAAAACCTTATTAGTAAGTGAAAAAACATGTATATAGTCAGACAATGCAGTAATCAAAAACTTCTGACTATAGATATATGGAAATAGGACTAAGTAACATCTAGAATCTCTATTCATGAAAGGTTAAGGATGGAAAAACTCAGAAAAATGTCTGTTTGAATCAGGCGACAACATTTGTTTGAATTTATATAATTGAATCAAACAAATTTTTTGCTGCAATTAAAAAAGGTTTATTTAATTTTAAGATATGGAAAACATTAGCCTTTTCGATTGAAACAAATAATTTCTTTAGTACAATTTGTTTGATTTAAACAAAAAGTTGAATTTGATTAAACAATGCACTTCTTTATAATCTGCTTATTCGAATTTATAAAAATATTTGATTCAAACAAAAATAGAATACAAAGCAGAACTACAATGTGCCGGTAGGCGTACTAAAGCGCTGCCGGCGGTTCCTAAGTAACTAACCTAAAATCTAAATTGATTGAGTCTGGGATTGATTTGATGACATTGGTCTTTTTTCAGTATTGTATTATTATAAAGGTTCTGATAAACAATGATGGATCGTGAATTGCGTTATATAAATTAAATTGTAATAATTAACGAATAAGTAATTCTTACTCGAAAAAAGGATAATCATCGATTGGAAACGTAAGAAAAAATGTTATAACACGATTGAATGAATTGGTTTCAAGCTGAATGTCGGAAATAATTTTCATGAAATTGCATTTGAAAAATTATCCAAAAATAATTTCCTCATTCAAAATGTCTTGCATTTTAAAACTTTTTTTCGAAATTAAATAAAAACTAATTATTTTGTATACATTTTAGATCATTTTCCTACGTTCCAAATCGATGATACACTGCCGTGCAATAGTTTTAGGTCGCCTCTTTTTTTACAACTCAATAAATTCTCTTAATTTTAATTATAACAGAGCTATCAAAATTTCTCTAAAAGGTTGATTGTTTTCGAAATTCTGTATAATTCTGTATAAAATAGTCAACATTTTTCAATGTTCTTGGGCTCATTTTTAAGCTTTTCTTTTACCTTATCACAACAGCTTATGAGTATAAATCATAACAATTTTCTTTTTGAATTGCAAGAACTTGAAGTAGTAACAAAAAAGATGGAAAAATTGCAAAATTATTTTTGGTGACAAACATATTTTTGTAAAACATATGAGATATATAATCTGGTATAATTAAAATTAAGAGAATTTATTCAGTCATAAAAAAAAAGAGATAACCTAATACTTTTGCACGGCAGTGTATGCCTTTTTAAATTTACAATTATTTATTCATTAATTATTGTAATCAATTCTTGAGTCCTTTTTTATCTAAATTTAGATTAATTATTTATCGTTAAAATTGCCAATGACAAAATTAATTTTAAAAATTTGTAATTCATAATTTCATATTTGAGAATCTCTCGAAGAATCACACATATTCTTTGAATTTGACCGTAATTTTGAATTAACATATTTTTCTTTTTAAGATAAATTTCTCAATAATTTTTTTGATTTTTTCTTTTCGTCAATAATGTAAATAATGTTTTTAGATATTTTTACATACCTCTGTAGAAAACTATTCCAAAACTACCTTTTACATGCTCTGAGGACCACGCATGTTATTTTCGAGGTTATTTTGGCTCAGCTGATTTTGCGCTGGCGCATGCGCGAAAGTCGTCGCACAAGATTCCAACTTCGCCCGAATTCTCATTCTCCCTCAAGTAGAGTTCCATCACTGCTCTTGAAGTGAAATGAGGGACGTTAGCGTAGGGGATGTTAGGGGAAATGAGGGAAGGGAGTATAGACAACATGAACAGAGCAGAAGTAGGAGAATAAAGGGAAAATATGGGATGAGGAAGTTGGGGAAGTGAAAAGGAATTAGATATTGGTAGTAGGAAAAGTGAGCGGAAGTCAGGGCAAGTAGAAGAAATGATTGGAAGTGAGCGAGAGTAGTGAGAAAAATTGAGGGAGGATAAAATTGGGGAAGTGAAGGAGAGATGGAGTTGGGGGGGTCTGGGTAATCGGTAGAAAGAGAGTTAGGAAAGTGAGAGGAAATTTAGAAGGGGAAGTGTATGAAATGAGTGAAAGTCAGAAGTAGGAGAAATTATTGGAAGTGAGGGAGGTTAGTGAGGAGACTTGAGGGGCGGGTGAGTAGGGTAGAATGGGTGAGTGGGCTTTGGGAAGGGACTTAGGGGAAAGAGAGTGTTCGCTGAGAAAGTTAGGAAGGAATAAGCAGAGGAGAAAGAAGTTGAGAAAAAGAGGGGAACTACGGGAAGTAGGGAAGGGAAAAAATATGTATGGCATTATTTTTCTCGTATACTAAAGTATAATAGAAAAATATTTACAACTTGGACAAGTACTTAACAAGGGAGAGGGGGTAAAGTACTTCACTTTTGTGTGGATACACTACCTATTTTGGATGTCTTTAACTCTTTCAATCAAACTAAAAGAATGTTGTGTATACTAAAGTTCTAATAGGATTTCATCGCCCTCTTCATAATTCGTTTGGAAAAAGTTAATATTATTATTTTTTTATTGAAAGAGCTAAAAAAGTCCAAAGTACGAAGTTTATCCAGACAAAAGTAAAAATCCCCCCTCTCTCTTCCCTAGTTGAATATTTATTAAAGTATGAAGTATTTTTTATATAAATTACCATTTAATAGAACTATAATTTTTGAATGTTTTTTACGAATTCGAGAATTTTTTAAATATATTGGTTGCACATTAAAACAAAATTGATTTAAACATATTTTTCAATGATATTAATCTTAAATATGTAGTTTTCGAAGAATATGAAAACAAAAAAGAATAATTCGCTTCACCCTGACTCACATATTTATACATTTTTTCATAATAATAAATAAAATATTAATTGTTTTTCATAACAATAACTACTCGGTAAGAAATTTTGTAATTAGAGCATTAAATTCCTCCGGGTATTGTAACTGTGGTTTGTGGCCTCCATTTTCAAAGATTTTGAGTCTGGAAGTAAATACATATTTTTGGAAACTAATTTTTGATAACTTAGACTTACGGAATGCATTTAGATATTAGTTTTTACTAAAGCGTAGCATAAAATACAAATTCCAAGCTGAAGATTCGGGGTTCCATTTTACCTAAAAAGCAATTTTCTAAAATATTGTGATGTTCAAAAAAAAGTTACTGAGGATTTCTGTCATAGTTGCCCGGAAAACCCTGAAAAAAGATGTTTTTCTTTATTCACTTAAACATTGTCGCATGTATTGATAACCTTTTCCAAGAAAAGTTTGCAATCCTAATAATTACATCTTTTCTGTACTTTTAATTTTTTCAATTGAAGCAACTCATCTACAGTTGAATTTTTTTAAAAGTTTTGTTTTGCATAATGTTTATGCGGATACATTTTACTATAGTTTTAATATTGTGTAAGAAAGTATACTAGAATGCATGACTTGCATAGAAATCCACAAATTCAATAACATTTTTCAAACTTGAGAAACCCTTTTGAATTCTTTAATTACGATCCCAAATTTGTATTCGAAGAATCGAAAAAATTAATCGTTATGTAGAAATGTACTACTTGATTATAATTTTCAAAATTTAAGTCAAATTTTTTAATTTTTGTATTTCGACTCTAAACGCGTATTTTGCGACTTGGAAATCTCCTTTGTACTGATTATAATGACCATCTATAAGTCGAATAGAATTTTTTTAAATCAAGTCCCTTTTTAAACTTTTGGTTTTTTATCCAAAATTCGAATTCGTCGATTCAAAAAGCATCCTCCCACTGATTTTAATGAATGAATATAAGAATAATAAATTTTTTTTATTTTTTGATGCACAGTAAATCGCCGATCCTCCAATGTACACCGAAATCGGTGTTCAATAGAGTTGCAACAAATTTGAGCCACACAGGTTCATTTAGATACTGTTTTTTCTTATCCAGTGCAACGTGAAGTGTCGTCTACAATCTGTAAGTCACCTGTCAAGATCATTTTGTCAGTCGTTATTTAAGTGAAACAGATGTTAATAAGCAGGTAAGTTATAATAATAATTACCTACGAGGGTAGTTCAATAAGTCCTTAGAATGACCAACAGATGGCGCGCGAATCGCTCCAAATCATCTGTTTTCAGTCAGCACCACTCCCGACTAGAT
>NC_046664.1:20403900-20407034 GCF_010883055.1 Belonocnema kinseyi | reverse complement strand
GCACTTTTCTGAAGGATTAAAAAAACTTGAAAAGCGATTGACCAAGTGCATAGAGCTCCAAGGAGATTATGTTGAAAAATAAAAAAAAATTTACCCAAAAAATTGTTTTTATACTTCATTCTAAGGACTTATGGAACTACCCTCGTAACTTTTTATTTCTTCCCATTTGCCAGCGGCTAAATAGTCTCGGAATAAAAATATTACTTGGCGTGATGTAATATCCAAATGTTAGGTTAGTCAAAACCTACTATATGACATTCAAACCACCAAAGCTGGGATGTACAAACTAAGTCGTGACCGTCTGCATCGAAATTAATGCCTGGTCGTTCGAACAAATTTCCACTAGATTTTCTGCGGAAGTTTAAAGGTATCTCAGATATCTAATCTTGCAGTGGCTAGTGTCATACATGAAAGATAAGGTAAATACAATTGCATAATAAACACAGAAATTTGTTTTTCGCGATGAGTAGGGATGTAAATTTGCATGAAACTTTAGCCTGATGAAAACTTTCGTGAAACATTGGGAGTTTCGTGAAACATTGCAATGTTTCAAATATAGCGGCGGGAACATTCAAACTGATAAGATAAAAACCTATTAGGTATTTTCACTTCAATAAACAGCTAACTTCACTTCATAGATTGCTGAGGGGAAAATAAGGGACCAAATGTATGGGATTCAGTTCATTTTTGCCCTATTCTGCTAACATCTTCGTAAAAGGTAATTTTTTCTATATAAGTGTAGTTAAAATATAGTTTTTATTTTTTAATTACTATTCAATAAAATATTAAAATAATAATAATGATGATTAATTACAAATATATTACAGAAATAAAGTTTTGTTCCATGCATTTGATGCATTTTCCCCCCTCAGCTTTTAACAAAGTGAAGTTAGCGGATGGTTGAAGTGAAAATACCTAATTGAGGCATTCATATCCCAACTTTTTCCTGCCGGCTGATTTGATTTATTTTTACGGTTTGTACTGTGGACCAATGATGCCAATGTTGGCACCCTGAGCTACTGCGCTTGCGATAGAGCTGACCGCTCATTAGCCGCACTTGGAGCGCGATTCAAAATTGCATTAAAAAACAATTCTTGTAACTTAAGTAAATAATTATTAAAATATCCACAAGGATATATACAAATTGTCTAACTTTGATTTCAGGCAAGAAAAAAAACACATATATTAATAACAGTTTATTTTCAGTGAATTCTAAAGACCAAATTATATTTTACAAAACATTTAATTTAAAAAGAAATTTCGTGGAAAAGTGATTGAAAATAATTATTTATAAGTTTTTAATATTTTTTATGTATTTTTTTTTGGAATTCATATAATTAAATAACCTATAAATACATAAATTATCACGACTGCATTGTAGTTATGCTTTTTTTTTACTTCAAGCGTCGTTTTGTCACGTCTCAATCGAAAAGAACAATCTGAAATTTTGTTATAGAATTATTCAAATATTATCTCTATTATATTCTGCAACTAGCTTCTATATATCAAGCTGCTGAAATATCATATGGTATTTAAAAAAATGTATCTATTAACAAATATTTTGAGAAATATTAGTCTTTCAAATTCAATGAAAATAAACTGTTATATATCAAATATATGTGCTATAAATTTTTTCTAGTCTGAAATTAAAAGTTACACATTTTGTATACATTTTTGTGTATATTTTAATAATTATTTATTTAAATTACAAGAATTGCTTTTTAATGTAATTTTGAATCGCGCTTCAAAGGGTAGACAACCAGCGCTCAGTCCTAACGCACGCATGAATAAAAATTATTATCATTTTATTATTGAATTAAATAGTCCTTAAAAAAGAACAACAGTATTCAACAGTATTCAACGAAGTGAAGTGAGGTAGTGATTGGAGTGAAAATGCCTTATTGTACGATATATGCAGACGGTCATGACTTTTTCTATACATCCCGGCTCTAGTTTAAATGTCGACGGGCATGACTAACCTAACTTTTGGAACTTGCATTAGGAAGTTATAATTTTATTCTAAGTGACTGGTACGCCCTATTAAATGAAAGAAATTTGAAAATTAGGTAAATATTGTTTCGATTGGTTTCCTTATTAACAATTATTTAGGCTAATATCGCAAAGCGAATAGTTGCTTTGATAGGTATTCAGATGGCTGATAGCCCAGTTCAGAACTCCACAACTCTGCACGAGCCAAAATTCAGTCCAAATGATACTTTCCCCTAGATGCCGACATGGATATCTACGTTCAAAGGAATACATTTGAGACTTGCAAACTCTCTCAAATGATCATTGTGATCCCAATGAAATTTGAGCTGCAACAAATTAAACACCAGCGTTTTTCTGTGTGACTTTTTAAGTTTCTGAATTTTGTCCCCTTTGTGTTTGGTGACTCGAACAATCCCCGCCTACTCAAACTCGTAGATATATATCAATTTGATAAAATTTTCAAAGTTTGAATCAACTATTATTTTTATATCTCTACCCAAAATCCGAATTTTGAGAATCAACCCCCCCCCCTTAATGACCTCGTTTTGACTTTCATGGAAATCCACCAATTTATTTGAAAAAACTTCATTTTCGTCGCTTTTTCAATTTTTTTATTTTACCCCACAATTAGTGTTCTGTTACTCGAAGAACCCTATTTTACTGAAATTCGTGAAAATCGGCAAATTTAATAAAATTCAAAAATTGACGCCCTATTTTTAATTTTTGTATTTTTAATTAAAATTAGAGTTCCCTGTCTCGAAAAACCCGGCAAGGGTGTATTAATATTGTAATGGTCGTGCAAGCGCCTAGTTACCTTATGCGAGAAGAACGGGTGATGGAGTGAGAGATATAAGAAGACTGAAATGTTCCACGCTACATGCAAATATGGCGTCATGGTTCTGAGAAGACCCAAGTGTTCCAAAATACATTTAAGTATGAAGTAAGCGTAGATGTTAATTTGCAGTAAGGGTTCGGAGAAGACACAAGTGTTCCAAAGTACGTGTTAGTATGGAGTGTGGGATCTATGAAGGCCCAAGTATTGAAAAGTACATGTAAGTATGGAGTGAGGGATGTGTGAAGACCTAAGTGTTCCAAAGTACATGTTAGTATGGAGTGAGGGATCTGTGAAGACCCAAGTGCTTCAA
>NC_046664.1:20376694-20403800 GCF_010883055.1 Belonocnema kinseyi | reverse complement strand
GTAAGGGTTCTGTGAAGACGCAAGTGCTCCAAAGTACATGTTAGTATGGAGTGTGGGATCTATGAAGGCCCAAGTATTGGAAAGTACATGTAAGTATGGAGTAAGGGATGTGTGAAGACCTAAGTGTTCCAAAGTACATGTTAGTATGGAGTCAGAGATCTGTGAAGACCCAAGTGTTTCAAAGTACAGGTTAGTATGAAGTGTGGGATCTCTGAAGGCCCAAGTGTTGAAAGTACATGTTAGTACGGAGTAAGGGATCTGTGAAAACGCAAGTGTTCCAAAGTACATGTTAGTATGGAGTGAGGGATGAATAAGGGATGAGGGATGGAAGAGAGTTTATGCTCGCTGAATATTTTGGCGCATGTAAACTCAGTAATTACAAAAACACTTAATATTTTCGTAAATTGCCTGAAAAAATACACCAGAGTTTTCGATTTTTGAACATTTGCATTTTACGCTATGCTCAATGCATACCTTGAATTAGGAATGTGTCGGTTCAAATAAAACGCTTGTTCTTGGTCGACAAGGTCATCCTTTTTGCCGTGTATGATTAGAGTAGGACACTTTACTCTGGGTACATGATTTTTGCACACATCGCCCTTATTTTTCTCACATAATTTTTCAACCATATCTATACCTGCATCCCACGTTTTTCGAAAATAATCGTATCCATAAGTCGCTACCATTGGGTCTCGATCTCGTGCTGGCCACAAATCAACGTTTCGGTCACCTTAAATAAAATTCATAAAATAGTATAGATTTTAATAACCCCCGTATAGTTGTAGTAGTAGACATACTGTAAAAAAATCAGGAATTTTCCCCACTTCATAGTGGGGAAAATGCACAGTTTCGTTAGGGAAAATCAGTCTCCTCAAGATTTGGGGAAATTTTCCTAAAAAGGCCTTATAAGTCAGTAAAAAATTGGAGGAAATTCCCGCAAATTTAGGACGTTAGATAATACCTACAGTTTTTGGGGAAATTTCCCTAAACGTAAAGTAATTCATACGGAATTGGAAAGCAAAAATGTTTTGATTAATCAGTTAAGAGTAGTATACTAGTATTATAATTTGCAGCACGGAACAGTTTAGATTTTGCTACCGCCTTTTTTGTAATCTTGTGGCTCTAGGTTGGTAGCTTTGGAGAAAATCCGATAGGGCGCAAAGTATCGCCTGTCTCACAACAGACATGATGCGTCGAGTGTTTAAGACAACAGTCGAACCGTATCAAAGCATAGCATAGCATGGATAAATATTCCAAAAAAGGTTTGAGACATTTCCCTAAATAATGTGTATCTATTTAAAAAAAGTTTTAGGCCATATTCCACCAAATTTGGGGAATTTTTCCTATTTAAAGTTCGGGAATATTCCCGAAAGTTTAGCTATTATTACATGATTTCATAGGGAATTTTCCCCATTAGATCTTGAGAAAAATTGACCACTTTTCAGTTAATATTCCACATGAATGTTAAGGGGAATTAGCGTCAACACAATTTTGTGGAAAATTCCCCAAGAAAAATTTTAAATTGTAGACACGGAGTATTCTAGACGCTAATTCTTAACTTCCTGACTTCTAGAACATTCTAGAAACATAGCATGGACACAAACCTCTTTAGTTGCAGAATGTTCTCGAAGAACTATAATATAATAAAATGATAAATAAAAAATTTAATTGCACGTTATTTGCGTCCATAATGATTTTCTCCTAATGAATATTCTTGCACCCCCAAAAACTTATGTAAGAAATTCATCTTTGGAACATCATTATAGGGCCTTACTGAATTTCTAAAATTATTTATCCTTAAGGGTAAAGTCTAAACGAAATCAAAAATACAAACCCTCTTTCATTATATACTCATGGGGCGAAAAGTAGGCTCTTCCACTAATTATGACCATTTTACGTATTTTTTCTGGAAATATGGAAGCAAGAATGATCGCAGAAATTCCTCCATGACACATGCCAATTATTGAAAATATCGAGTGACCAAGAGTTGTCATTAAATTGCAGGCCAAAATTGCATCTCGTTCCAAAAAATCTTCTGGGAATGTTCTATCAGGTGGCCTCGATTTTCCATAACCCGGTGGATCCCATGCTATAATTCTGAATTTTTCTCTAGATAGATTTTCAATTTGTGGCTTAAAATGAACCGATGGAGTGACTGAAATATAATTAAAATTATTCATTGATTTCATCGAGAAATTGATATTTATTTCTCTCACATAATGAATAATTTGATTAGGAAGCATCCATTAATTGCAGTGATATGGCAAGAGGGCTGTCATTCCACTTACCGACCGAACAAGGTTCTATTCCATGCTGAGCTACAGACAGTGAGTATTATTGATGGCCGGCAATACATATTCCTGGCAGATTAGCATTTGACTGTCGGTCGGTAAAACAGAGATGGCTACGATTTTCATATCGTTATTTACCATCGGTCGGTAAAACAGTGAGGTCGAATTTTTTTATCATTCTTTTTACCGTAAACGGGTTGGCAGCCCCTTGCTACATTTACAATTATGCAAGACTTTTCAGGATCTAACCAGATGTTTTAAAAATTTTTTAATCCCTTTAAAATACACTGCAATCTTCAAAAGCAATCAAAATTCCTCAAAATTCCTAAAAACTCTTATAGTGCTCGCAAACCATTCCCTTTAAATTTTAATCAGTTAAAATGTTTACTAATTTTAATCCGTAACTGAATTCTAGCAATGTAGATTTTTCTTTTAATAATAGAACATCCTTTTTGAATTATACTGAATTTGGCTCCTAATTCATTTTACAGATTTTGAACTTAAAAATAGGACTAAAGATTTGTATTATTTTCAAAAAACTTACCTACTAAGCCAGGCATTAGAAGTACAGGATGGTTGCCAGAACCGACTTGAATACAATTAATATCAAGACCATCAACCGTGAATTTCCCCTCCTATAAAAAAAATTATACTTCCTTACTTCAGTGCCTTAGTAGTTATATACAATTTAATAATCTCTGATATATCATTCAGAATAAATGTATATTTTCAATCCTACCTGAATCTCATGGTCTGGATTCATACTTTTTTTTCTTTGTGGAGTTCCGCGGCTGTTGAATTAGTTGAAAACGTGAAAATAATTTTATTAAAGAATCAGCGAAATTTTCTCTTTTTTTAAAAGGATATTTTTTTAATTCGCAAAAAACTGCATCTAATCTTGTTACCAAATAATTCTTTGTTATGGTGTCTTATAATTATATATAAACAAATGATTAAATTTTCAAAATTTACAAATAATTAATTTGGTTTGTATAGAAACGATACTAACTTAGTTTAGAGCAAAACAGGCAAGAGGACGATGCTTTTGTTTCAAATGCCTAATCTAATCTAACCTAATCTAAAAGACCAAGGCCTAATCTGCTATTACACGCGTGTAGAATTAAAAAATTCTAATTTTTTAAAACTTTTTTTTATATTGTACTCAATTAGATGTATATAAACACTCAATACTTTATATGATGAATTCAACCTTAGAATAATGAACAAAAATATTAGCGCTTTTTAAAAATGTCTATCAATAGTTCTTATCATCTTATCGTGTTTTATGATATGGAATTACTCGTTTTCAAGGATGATAATTGAACCTTCATTCATTTTAACTCCTTTTACTCATTCTGCTGATTCCAACTCTTAAAATATTTTCTATATTGTAGCAGAAAAGTTTTTTTTTTAAATATAAATTTTAGCCTGAATTCTCCCCTCCCAAAATGATTTTTAGGGCCGTGAATCGAAATAAGACTTTTTAAGTAGCCGTAATTAAAATACGAATCGTTTTGCTAGTTACTGCCAATAGAATTAGGCAGGGTGCCTGAAAACTTCATTTTCAAAATTCCCTGATTTTCCATGACTAATTTTTTCATTTTCCTTGATAATTATTGTTCAAATAACAGCATTTTAATCTTGCAATTTTTCAAACATATAATCTTCAATGCATAGAATAAAACAGTATTTCAAATAAAAATAAAAAAACTTTAAATTTATTAATTTATTTTAAGCAAAAAATGTATTTTCTCCCATAAAAGATGACTTTTTAAAAAATACTCTAATTTTCAACAAAATCATAAAGTTTTGAACATATTAGTGGATTTTTTAACCTAAAAAGAAAAATTCCCAGCAAAAAAGTGTCATAGTTGAGTATTTAATAGAAAACATGAAACTTATACAAAAAGATAAGAATTTTGAAACCTAAAATAAAAATTTTCAACAAATAAAAATTGTTCACCCAAGAAAGAAATAACGCTTTATCTAAATTGTGGAACCACAAAAGTGATGAATTTTTACCCAACAAAAATGAAATTTCAAACCGAAGATATTATTTACTTGATGAAAAAAGGAGAATCTTGAACCTAAAAAGATCAATTAAAAAAATGGAAATGTTATATTTTCAGTTTTTCGACAAAACAGTTAGATTTTCAGCCAAAAAACAGAACGAAAATTTCCAACAATGTGATTTAAATAGTAAAAGTAGTTTAATGTTTAATTAAAAAGATTTGTTTTTAAATAGTTCAACGTTAAACTAAAATCTTTAAAACAACTGATTTCTTAACAACGTGATTCAATCAAATATTTAAAACAGAATAGTTGAATACTCAAGCAAAGAAGACTAATTTCTAACCAAAAAGTTGCATTTTTTATTCAATCTTTTTTTTTTACTTAAGCTGACGAATTTTTAAATTAAAAAAATACATTTAAATAAAAAATAGTGAAATTTTCTGAAATTTGACAGTAAAATTATTCTTTTTTGCAAATTTTTGTTTAAATAAGAAAATTTTGATTTTAAAGCCATTTTTTCAAAGGAAAATGACCAATTTGAAGAAGTTTTTAGTTGACTTCTCACGATCAAAATATGATTTTTTGAACAAGGAATAAGTTTTTATGAAAAAATTGAGTTTTCATTCCAAAAGACGAATTTTGTTTGAACAAAAAAGAATGAACGTCTAAGAAAATAGTAGAATTATCTATAAAATAGTTGTTTTTTTATCCAAGAAGATGAAATTTGTAATGAATCAGGTGAATTGTTAATAAACAATGACCATTTAAAAAAAGTTATACCTCCACCCAGGGAAGGTTTCAGTTCATTTGTCAACAACAAAATATAAATTCTAAACGAAAAGTGAATTTTCTACGAAATAGTTTAATTTATAACCAAACAACCGATTTTTCAAACAAAAAGTGTGATTTTTCAACCAAATTTTTTAATTTTTAATCAAATAGTTGCATTTTTATCCAAGAAAGATGTAAATTCTGCCAAAGCCGGTGAATTTTAAAATCAAAAAGACAAACTTTAAAAAAAGAGTTGAACTTTCAACCGAACGCTTACATTTTTATTCAAGAAAGATGGCATTTCTTTTAAACCAGATAAATTACAAAAAAAAACTTAAAAAAAGTACTTGAATTGTTATCCAAAGAAGATTCCAGTTCAATTTCCAACACCAAAATACGAATGATAAACAATTAGTTAATTTTTAACAAAACAGTACAATTTTTTACTGAAAAGTATGACTTATTAACAAAATAGTTTAATTTTCTATTAAGCAGTTGCATTTTTATAAAAAAATCGTAAAATTTCTCTTAAAACAGATGAATCTTTAATTTAAAAAAAAACATAGATGAATATTTATCCAGAAAACACTTTAGTTCTCTTTTAAACAAAAAGTACATTTTCGACGAAATAGGTCAATTTCCAACAGAAGAGCCCAAATATTCAACCAAGAAATGTGACTTTACAAAAACATTATTGAATTTTCAAACAAATTGTTGCATTTTTATTCAAGAAATATGTAATTTCTGCTAAACCAGGTGATTTTTAAAATAAAAAAGACAAACTTTAAATCATGAGTTGAATTTTCAACAGAACAGTTACATTTTTGTGCAAGAAAAATTAAATTCTACTAAAGCAGATACATTTTTTAATGAGAAAATAAACAAAGTTTCCAACAAAAAAAGTTAAATTTTCATTTCATCCAAAAAGATTTCAAATGACTTTTCAATACAAAAATACGAATTTTAAAGAAAAAGTACATTCTCTAGCAAATAGTTGAATTTTCAACAAAATAGTTGCATTTTTATTCAAGAAAGGTGCAATATTTCTACTAAAAAAGATGAAGTTTTTAATCAAAAAGACAAATTTTCAGAAAAAATAATTTCATCCAAAAAAGATTTAGGTTGACTTATCAGCAATAAAATATAAATTTTAAACAAAGGGTTACGTTCTACGAAAAGAGCTTAGTTTTAATCAAAAAGACGAAAATTTAACAAAATAGTTAAATTTGCAACAAAAAAGTATGTCTTTTTAGAAAAATTGGTAAATTTTCAGCCAAATAATAAAATCTATAATTAAAAAGATAATATTCATTTTAGCCCACAGGAATCTGGGAGATACAAAATCATGATCTCTGAGATGCTCTCTTGGTTTCTCATTTATAATTAGACCGGCCCCTTCTTTACGATAAGATTCACTTTTTCTTTGTTTCAGGTGCTCCCAAAATATATAGTTTTCTTACTCAAATGGCTTCTCGCAATTATCTTATCTTAATATCCTGCACCCCTCCAGTATTGCAAACATTAAGATCCAAGTTTAAATCAATTTCTAAGCTATTTTACTATTTTCAATATTTATTGCACAGTCTAATTATAACGTCAGTTCCACCAAACTTTGGCCAATAGAGGGGGAGTGTAGGTACAGAGAAGACCACACGCCTTTAGCAGATTAGTAATAGATGGGAAAATGTGTATATCTTTCCAAAGTTTCAGAAAAAGTCCCTAAATTTGATATGTTTTCATTAGTTTCGTCGATTTTTAAATTTCACAAGTTTTCATAGTTTTCCACCAGAAAAGCGAAAAAAGATCTTTTTTCAGAAAAAATTTAATCTAAAATTTTTTAAATTCATAGTCCCTTCTAGTCTGAAAAGACGTAACACCTGGTAAAATAATGCATGTATTTCTGAAAATGGATTCTTCTGCCGATCTCACTAGTAGCTTAAAGGAAAAGCACCCGACCGGCAATCGGAAGTTCTGTGGTTCGATTCCCAGAGGAGGGAAAGCATAAGATCTTTTTTCAGAAAAAATTATAATTCATATCTCCATCTAGTCTGAAAAGACGTTAAAAGGAAAGCACTCGACCGGTAATCAGAAGTTCTGTGGTTCGATTTCTAGCGTATCGAAAGAAGAAAATCTTTTTTTAAAGAAAAAATGTAATTCAAACTTTTTTTAATTTATAGCTCCATCTAGTCTGAAAAGACGTTGCAGAATTTCTCTGTTATTAATTTGACTTGTCTTGATACGTAACACCTGGTAAAATAATGCGTGTATTTCTAAAAAAGGATTCTTCTCATCTCTGTAGTAGCTTAGAGGGAAAGAATCTAACTGGTAATCGGAAGTTCTGTGGTTCGATTCCCAGCTGAGCGAAAGAAGATTTTTTTTCAGAAAAAAATTTAATCCCTAGCTCCATCTAGTTTGAAAAGTAAAATAATGCGTGTACTTTTCAGAAGGAATTCTTTTTCCGATCTCTATAGTAGCTTAAAGGGAAAAGAACCCGACCGACAATCGGAAGTTCTGTGGTTCGATTCCCACACAAAAATAAATCTATTTTTCATGTTTTCTGAAATTATATTTGTTAACATAAATCTTAAAATTAAACATAAAATTTTTTGATTGTTTTTTAAATGCAAATTGCTTCTTGTAAATAAAATACCACTTTAAACTGATAACAAGATGTTTACTTAAAATGTTTAAAGAATTGATTAATGTTTTCAGCAATTTTCTCATAGAATAGAATTATCAATTCTAGGTTTTGTCACACATTTTCCACTTTTTGTCCAATTGTCAATTAGAGGATGGTAATAGTTCAATCATGTTAACAAGAATGATTGTATAAACAGTTTGTTATAATTATTAGGGATGATATTTTGATAGAATAATCCTAGAAAATTTAAATATTGAATCAAAATTTTAACTTCGAATACAATTTTCAGTTAAAATTGGTTAAGTCATTAATTACAGTCAAGAAAATAAATTAAATTTCTGGCTTTTTGTCCAAATTTCAATAAGATTGAAGTGATACTTAATTCAAGTTAACAAAAATAATTGTTTAAGTAATTTATTATTATTGTTAATAATATTCTCTTTCTTAGTAGTAGAATGTTGGGGCTTTTTCTGAAATTTTTAACTATTTGTCTATTTTTCATTAGAAGTTATTCCATTCTTTGTTATTGTGTCTTGTGTAAGATAGATTCTTTGTTTAAATTAATTTTTTTTAAACTTGAAAAAAGAGTGAAAATAATTCACTTCAAATCACAATACTATTTTTTTTTTAATTTTGTTAAGGTTTTCATTATATTTTTTCATAAATAAAAAGCTAAACAAAGTTAAAGATTTAAGAAAAACCCAACAATTTCTAGCACTTATATAAGAGAGGATAATTATAAACGATATTAAATATTTTAAACAACTTTTTTTGTTAATTTTTTACTGCTAATGATTATCAACTGTTAAAACAATTGTTTTGTTAAGTTGAAGTAATTATTACTTCCCTCCAATAAAAAATTAGGCAAAAGTTAAGTAATTTCAGAAAAAAACACATCTTTCTAGCATCATTCAAATGGAATTTTAATAGAAATAAATTGTTTAAAAAATTAATTTTCTTGACTCTAATGAATGATTTATCTTATTTTAATTGAAAAATGAAAAAAAGATAAATTTTCTATTAAAAACTGCAATTTTCTAGCATTAATCTAAGAGAATATCATTAACAATAATAATAAATTGTTTAAATAATCATGTTTGTTAACATGATTAAACTATTACCTCCTCCCAACGTAAAATTGGATGAAAAGTGGAAATTCTTTGAAAAAGCCGCGTCTTTTTAACACTATTATATGAAAAAATGGCTAAAAACAATAATAAATTGTTTCAATAAATAATTTATGTAACCATATAATTTTCATTAAAAAGTGGTGTTTTATGTAGAAGAAACAATTTAAATGAAAAAAACCTCAAAAAATTATAATTTGTGTTTTATTCGTAAAAACAAAATTAATAATTAAAAAATTAAATTTTTAGGCAAACGACACAAGCTTTTATAAAATTAAATAGATAAAAGTTGCTCTTACGAAAAATAGCGAAAACTCATTCCAATTTGTCATGAATAATCTTCGATAGGACACGTAGTTTCCGTTTTAATCGTAAAAAATAACATTCAAAATGCAATTTTTTTGAAAAACGACACAAGCTACGATCTAAGATTAAAAGATAACAGTTGCTCAACCAAAAATAATCTATAATTTTTTTTATTATTCATTTTTAAATAGGACGAGAAGATTTTCTGTCAATGGTAAGAAATAAGATTAAAAATAAAAAATTAAATTTTTGGACAAACGACACAAGAGACAAACAAAATTAAAAGTTTCAATGAAATGTTTAATAGAAATTTTTATTTTACGGGGATGCGCAATTTTTTAATGATAAAAATAAGACCAAGAAATTACATTTGTCCCAATACTAATGCATATTATAAATGGGAATAATATAAATTTATTGAAATGATACACATTTTTCAGGGTGGCTAAGAATAAAATTTAATAAAAAATAAAAAACAAATATTAAAGTAAACATTATTTATAAAATTTGTAGTTTATTTTGAAATATCTGAATAAACATCCCCAGACCGAGGTTCTGAAATATATATAATATAAATATGATATAATAGAGTTGAACATAATGTAGAAAAGTTCGCATTTTCAAATAAATCGAGTGCGAAGCACGAGATACGTGATGAGAATGTGCTCGTTAAATCCGAAGGAGCTTTAACAAAGGAGAATTCACAATCACCAAATGAAAGTGTTCGATGGTTTGACCTTTAATTTTGAAAGGATTGCGCACAAATGTATGGTAAATACAAAGCGCGAGTTGAATGTATCATTGAGCACGAAGCGCGAGAAACAGCAGTTGCGCATTCAAACTTGAAAGCGAAAATGGTTCACAAAACTAAATTTTGGTTTACGGCAGGTTCTTGTACGTTTTTATGCTATCTGGGACCATTATTTTAATCAAAAATAATAGTTTAGCGATAAAAAGTTTTTGTTTTAAATTCTGGCTCAAATTTGACGGCACTATGTATTACAAAGCTGGCCCTTAATTTCTATCAAATTCCAAGATGGCAGTGAAAATGCTAACACATGAATTAAAGAAAGTTTTTAGCCAAATAAAAGGTACAGAAATATGTAAATGTAAATCAAATAGCTCATTTATCAATAATTTATAAAATTTTATACACATTTTTTACAAAAAATGAAAATTAAACATGCTTCAAAACTTTTTCTCTAATGGTTTCACAAAAACCCAAATCCCACCTTTCGCATTGGTTAAATATTTCGTAAGGTCTCTTTTCAAAGGAAGTTTGGTTTTCGGAGAAATTTCTAGAGAATAGTTCCTCAAAATCGTAGTCATCGCCATCTTCATCATCAACATTGCGAGCCTCATTCCGACGCACATTCTAGGGCCGGCCCCGAACGGCAAAAACGCAAATTTGTGTAGATCATGCTTCCTCTCTTCACTGAATCTATCCGGATCAAATTGCTCAGGATCAGGCCAATATTTAGGATCCTTATGAAGTCCATGAGCAGAAATTGCAATTACATGTCCAGGCTTAACTAGACAAGAGAGACCATCATACCCCACAAGTTGAGTTTCGTAAGTGCAAATTTTTCTAAAAGTACCAGTGTCCGGAAAAAACCTTATCGATTCGTTTATAACTTGTTCCAAATAATTCAAATCCTTACAGGCCTCAACTGTTAATTCACCATTGCAGTTCATCAACACCGACTTAATTTCATCTCTGGCCTTTTCTTGTATTTCGGGACGAAGAGCAAGTTGGTATCCCAAAAAACTCAAAGTGTTTCCCACACTCTCATAAACATCTATCATGAATGATAAAAAGTGAACTGTCAAATTTGTTTCTTGGTCAATGCCGTCTTTCTCAGCTTCCAGCATAATGTGCATAAAATCATTTCGAGTGTTGGTGTCTTTTCCTTCAGAGTTGATAACATCCCTCACAAGTTTTCGGAGAAATACTTCCATTTCTTTTGACACCACCCCCACCTTCATCAGTTTTGCAATATGAGGGAAAAAGAAGAGTATCACTTGGGAAAAGTTACCCCTAAGGGCAGAATCCCCAAAAACGGATGTGACGATTTTGCCAAAGGTCATCGACTTTTCATCAAAACAGTAGCCTTCAATCCCTAGACCCACTGTCATGACGAGTTCACTTGTATATTTTGTAAATAGCTCATTTAATTCAAATTCCACCTGATCATTTTTTGATAAACTTTTGTCTAGGTATTTTTGGAACTTCGAGGAAACTTCTCGAATGAGGGAAAACATTGCCTGCAATTTCCTTGGAGAGAAACCATTTGTCAAAGCTATTCTGTTTTCCTTCCATGTTTCAATCCCGGAATAAAAAGGATTCTTGATGAAGAGTGGATCCAGTTCTTGGTGAAGATTAATCGCGTTATTTCTGAAGGAATTGAAATCGGTGAGCATCACTTTTTTCACGAGATCTGCATCACGAATCACGAGAATTGGTGTTCTGATTTGGTAGATTCCGAGCATGCTGTGACTCGATTCATTTTTGTATAATCTTTCACACAAGGCACTGAAACTTTCTTGCAATGAAACGACTTTCCACATGTTGCCAATTAAGGGTAGACATCTTTCAGGCGTGGGAATCCCTTGACTTTTCCAGTAATTATAAGTATATTTTAAGTAGTAATAAAAAAATAGGAAAGTCAAGAACACTAAGCTAATGTAGAAAAACATTATTGTTCTATAGAGTTAGATAAACACTAATTGCGAAGGCTAATGTTAGAAGCCTTTGAAGAGACTAAGAAACTATCAGATCTTTGAGCCATTTTTCATTGATTTCTGACGATAAGAATTCGAAGGTCTAAAAAGCGGATAAGGAAAATTGAAGATATCAATACGATACATTGTGTTTCGCAATACTTGCTTCAAGTGTTTTCCTCTTAATCCTAAACAATATAGTCATTCTAGGAAGTCATCTATTTTTTCATCTCCATAAGATATAAATTCTTTTTAATACAAAATAAAAGTTGTGAGTAAATATTTTTTTCAAACGTTTTTAAAAAGCTAAATACAGGAAATTTTTGTGATATTCATGTATTGGGCTTCGATTTGGTCCTAAGATTCTTTAGAAAATTAAACTAACGTTACAATTCACAACATCTCGAAACAGAATCAAACAATTTAAAAACTATATTATTTTTATTTTGCAAGGTTTTATAAATATAAAGGAAAATTCGACTCCTTGTAAAAGATAATTAGGACTAAATGATTAAAAAAGTTTTTAAACACTTTATAAATATTTCAAAATTATTAAAAAAACTTTACAATTTTGTTTACTTGAAAAAATTTCTTTCGAATCTTCCAGACTTTTCCCGTAATATTTGAAATGTTTAAAAATCGTTTTAAATATTCTTTTGAAGTTCATAAAAAAAAACCATATCATATTTATGGCGATAGAAAAATTTACGTTATACTCTGTTGAAATCTTTTTCAATATTTTGACAAAATTAATTTTTTTTTTCTATAAAAAACTTTTTTAAATTTGTCCAGAAATTAAAAAAATGTATTGTCTTAAATCTTTTCAAAGTAATTAAAAGCTTTAAAATTTTACTCACAAATCTTGAGAAATTTATAAACAATTTGATAACCATGTATTCTAAACTTTTTTTAAAAAATGAAAAATTAAGGAAGTGGCCTTAAAATCTTCCAGATTCTTTTTTGGAACGGCTGAAAATTCTTGAAACAGAAAATATTTGCAACAGCAAATTCCCGTAATTATAAGATAGCCGAAATATAAACTAAACAACTAAAGTATAAAAATCCCACATTGAAAAAAGTAAGAAATAATATATATTATTTATGTATTAAAAACTCAATAATGCAATATTCTTATTTTTTAAAAATCGGCTTTTAATGTTCAATGTATTTTTTAGAATTTATTGTTGTTTCAAATTTAAAAAGAATTGATAAAAAAAATTGTTTTTGATCATCTTTTAATTTTTATGTACACTCTTTAAAGCCGTAAGGTTAATGCGACAGTAAATATTTCTAATTTTTCCAATTTTTAGCAATACCATTTTTAAAATAATCTTTTATTTGTAGTATTCCAATCAAATTAATAATTTCACACAATCGCGTTATGTGTCTACATAAAAATTAATTTATAATACTATCTATAAATTCATATTTTCTTTATTATTTCCATCTCAGGCCTCGTATTCTACGAGATTTTCGTCTTTTTTCTGACTTTTTGAAAGAAAAAATATTTTAAAATTGATGACTAAAAAATGAAGGAATCCAAAATTTAATTCTACTTTTTAAAGTTTTATTAAATAGTATATAAATTAATTTAATAATTAAATACAAATAAATATAAATTTGATAAAATTGAGAATGAGAAATGCCAAATGAAAACATTAATCCTTTTTAAATATAAAGAACTTTAACTTTTCTGTTTTTAAAATAGTTCAAATTATAAATTTTTCCAAATTATTAAAAATGCAAATAAAAAGGCTGTGTCTAATCGTCCCGGATAATCGGGCGAGAAAAAAAGGGGACGGAGTGAACAGAATAATTTGTTGAAAATAAAATTAATGTCGGAACTAAACTAAATTCGATTCAAAACGATTTAAGTTTATAATATTTTAAGTAAAAAAGTTTATTTTTCACCAAAATTGATACATTTTTACAAAATAATTAAATTCTCGAACAAGTAATTGAATTTTAAATTAAGAAAAATATTCCGTCGCGCCTTTCAACTCGTATTTCCTGGCTGAAAATTCAACTTTATTTTGAAAAATTCGTCTTCTCGGCATTCTTGATAAAAATTCTCATTTTTGTTAAAAAACTATTATTAAGGGTTTAACATTAAACTTTTTTGTATTTTTGTAGAGAGATCCTCCTTGCAGGTTTAAAAGTAAAATATTTTAGTGAAAAATTTAATTATTTGTTTTAAAATCAATTTTTTAATTTTAATTCATATTTTTGTGTAGAAACTTGAGCTGTTTTGTAGAAATTTATCTTTTTGATTCGAATATTCATCGCAATTTTTTTTCTTTCCTGAATTACAAATCTTTCTTGTTTGAAAATTCAATTCTTTTAAAAACAATTTATTTTTTGGTTAAAGAAAATTTCATTGAATGAAAATTGAACTATTTTGTTGAAAAATATTACTTTTTTGATAAAAAATTTGTTTTTTCAGCTGAAAAAATATATATCTCATTCTTGGTTAAAAATTCCGTTCTTCGGTTGGAGCTTATAATTTTAGTGGAAAATGTAACTTTTTTAAAATTAATTTAGTAATTTATTAATTATTAATTTTTAATTAATTTTTAAAATTATTACACGGAACTACATAGTTTTTTGGTTTAAAAATTCAAATTTTTTGGTTGAAAATTTAGCCGTTTTACAGAATTTTCTTTCTTTTTTTTTTTTGGTTTGAAAATTAATCAGTTCAGTTTTTTTTCTTTCTTGACTAAATCTTTCTTGTTTAAAAATTCAAGTATTTTCTTTTTTCTAGTTCAAGAAAATTTCTTTGGTTGTAAATCAAACTATTCTGTTAAAAACTAATTGGTTTGTAAGCACTTAATTCTTTTAGCTGAAAATTTAAACATTCTACATATTTTTGTTTGATATTGTTTTCACTTAAAAATACAACTATTGGTTTAAACTTCATTTATTTTTTAAAGCTGGGCTTTTTTGATTGATAATTATTTTTCAGGATTATAAATTTTGTTCATTATTGTAAATAATTTTAATTAAAATTTATATACACGTTAAATTACTCTTATATCATCTCGATTCTTTAGCTGCGACAGCAATATTTTTTCGACTTTTATGGGAAGCTAGCTTATCTACAATGTTTGAATTAAAAGCAAAAAACCTAACTGATAAATTATATAAATATTTTTAAAGATTTCTGCGAAATATTCAAATGATTCTTCATTTTGAGAAATTAATTCTAAGAGAAAAAGTATCAAGATTTCAAAATAATTTAAACGATTTCCTAAGATTTTGAAACAGTCTCGAAGATTAAAAAAAAAGTTTTGTTAAGAATATTTGAAGAGGTTTCAAAAAAATGCAGAAGATTATAAAGATTTTTTATGAGTTTTTAAAAAAATATATAAAAAATTCTAATAATTTCAAAACATACAATTATACATTGAAGAAGTTTTTACGGGATTAACGTTGTTTTTAAACTTAAAAAGATTTCCAAAATGCCATGATATAAAAGATTTTTATGTTAGTTATATTTAAATAATTATAAAGCCAAACTGGTAAGACTGATTTCTTTTCGCTTAGATCTGAGAATCTGATATTACCTCGAATTTAAATTTTCAACAACTTTTATTAAATAAATAGTTGTTTCAATTTTTTTTTGTTCAAAAAATTATTTTCCCACACAAATCAAAAAATTACAGGCATGTGTGAATTAGTATGACCAATCCTGTGGATCAATTGATAAAAAGGTCAAAGGATTTGAAATATTTTAAGGTATTTTTTAAAATTCCTCGACATTTTTAAGAGCTTAAAAAAAATCAAGAAATTTAAGAAGATTTTCTAGGATTGGAAATAATTAGGATTTAAGAAAAAATTACAATTAAATTTTTAATTGACATCAATAATTTGATGGGATTTTGAAGACTTTGAATTATTTTAGTGTCTGTTAAAAGAATCCAAGGCATTTTCAAGAGATTTAAAAATATTTAAAGAGGTTTAAAATATTTAAAGAAGTGTTCAAATATTTTTTTACAATTCATTTGGCATTCGACCTGAATTCTTAATATTTTATCTTGAATTCTTTTAAATTCTTGTAAATTTACTTAATTTTACTCAATTAAAAAGATTTATAATTAAATGGATTAAAAACATGATTAAATGGATTTATAAATTTATAATTTATTTATAAATTCAGCTTGAAGTATTTTAAAATCACGTTAAATTCTTAGGAATTATATCGAATTCTTTTGAATTATCTTTAATTTTCTAAACTTATTTCAAACTTAATTCAAAGCATATTTTCAGACCTTGTCATCTTCCTTAAGTTCCTCTAAATTCACTCAAATTTTACTAAAATCATTGGAATTTTTTCGATTTATTCAATTATTTCCAATTCATTCGAGTTGTTTTGTTTGAATTCTGTTTTTTGGTTAGAAATTAGTAGGGTTTAAAAGATTTAAAACAATTTTTTGGAATTCACTCTGAATTCCCAATTCACTTGAATTCTTCTAAATATACTCAATTCTATTTTATCAGTGGATTTTTTTGATTTTTTAAACATTTTTTTATTTAATTTGTCCTAGTCTTTTAACCTAATCTTGAATTCTTAGGAATTTTATCAAATTCTTATGAATTCCTTTGAATCCACTTGAATTTTTCTAAGCTCATTTCAAAATTTCTGAATTCAGTCAAATTTTTTTCAATATTTTTATCTGTTTTTAACACTGTGCAATTCTAATAAATTTAATTTTCTTTGTTTACCTCTGTTTTATAACTTCAATGTTAGGCTTAGAAAGGTACATTTTCGAAGTATATAACCTCGACTATTTTTACTTTCATTCTGAATTCAATTTTCGATCGCAGCGCTTCACCGGAATAGAGAAAAAGTTAAAAGAAAAATTCATATACATAGAAGTATATGTATAAAAAATATGTGTTCATACTTGAATATATGTGTTGAACTTTGAATATTGGGTCTAACATTTTTCTAGTATTATCGGACTATTATGTCGATTATTTCGTCAACAAATGATAAAATACTTGCTTAGAGTGATTTCAAAAATAATTTTGCAATTCCGTTTATAAACTTTGCTGTCTTCAGATACACAAAGGATATTATGTAAGCCCTAAAATGACACCTGAATAAGAAAGAAATATTTTCAAACTCAGCCGAATCACTAAACTGAAATAAAATGTTTTTGAAATAATTTAGGTGAGCGATATTCTGGATAGCAGTTTAAACAATTGAGGCAATTAAATCTGACATTGTTAAAAAAACCGCTAAAAATGTCACACTTGTCAACTCAATTTGAAGTATGATAAGCAACTTTTTCACAGTAGTATCTATATAAAGTGGCGTCACAATCATCAGATTATTGTAAACGCATATTCTTGATCCACGTGAATAGTTGGTTTCACAAATAATTTTAAAGTTATACAGTCTCCTCATTTGACCTGAGACACTGAAGTAAAAATGACGCCGTGTGAGATATTTTTCGCAATAATAATTATTATAAAATGCCTTGCAACACCATCATCGGCAGGTTGTTCCGGAAGTAGAAACATTATACTACCTCGAGGTTCCGTACGAGTAATGTACGATCACGGCCAGCTTATTGCAGGACTAGCAGGAATAATCTGTCCAGATGAAATCAACCATCTTTGTCTAGAGACTGTGGTATCTGAACTCCCTAATCCAAGCGATTATCGAACAATTGAGAGAACTTACGCAGCACCTGTCAATCACCTAATTACTCAGGTTCGTGTTTATGATATGGATAATAATATTGTTGTTAGAGGCCGGGGAGGTCGCATTAAATTGGTTAATGGAGGTCCCGGATTTGCAAATGTCACCTTGAGATTCACCAGTGAATATGACAGTCCAATTCGGAAACACGTAGATCTGTACTGTTGTGATCGTCCTCATCACACCTAAAATTTTCTTAGTGTGAACAATGTAAGCAAATACCGACTTCCAACCGACTCTGTTTAAATATAGGATATCTAGATAAAATGAAAAAGTTAAATCTAAAAGTGTTAAAATCAAAAAGTTTTGTAATTAGCATGTTATCAGCAGAGAGCGGACGAACCAAGCAGTGATCCCAACTTTGGCATGTAGACGTACTGCGTTTGCGCTAGATTGCTTGAGAGAAACACGACGCGACAACCCGTTACCATGGACACAATAAGCCGTGCCGTTTTCTTCTTACGCACAGCTAGCGCAAGCGCAGTATCTTTACATGCCAAAGTTGGGGTCACTGGAACTAAGTCTGACGTTGCGCACCGAGCCCAGACTCGACTTTTTCGTAGCGGGTGTAGTCCCCGAAAACTAAACGTAAAGTTAACCTACTGGTTCCTGTTACAAAAAGATTTAGAACCCTATTTGTCTTAAGTGAGCCAAGTTTCGTACATTTGCAGTAGATGTTTTCTACTATCGCGCCTCTCATGGAGTCCCGGGAAGGCTTACTGGCTCCCCGCTCCGTCCACCAAATTAGTGCAACAGAAAATAGGGTAGGGTGCCGTACACATGGGAGAACCTCCGCGTGGGGGGGAGGAGGGAGTAGTGGGAGATCGCATGCTCGCGGAGCACATCCGACGCTCTCCCACCACTTCCCTCCATGCGACGGTTTCCCGCTACGGGGAAGACAAGCCTGGACTCAGTGCGCAACTTTAGACTGGGCTCGGCCGCTCTCTGGCTATCAGCCTTTATTAAAAACGTTATAATTTAAAATGTTGAAAGTGCAATCTAAGAAAATAAAATTAATGTTCAGCATCTTAACATCACTGTTATTCATATCCTTATCTCTCTTTTCCATATGCATCCAATCGATTATGTTTCAACACTGATATCTGACAACTCGTAAAATGGGATTTACGTTATGAATTCGAATCAAACTTCTATTTTTTCCTACACGTCATGTTTGTGAGTTTTTTCAGAAGCTTTTTTTTTAAAAAAAAGCAATTTTCAGTCTATACACTAGGACCTCAATTTCTTTTATCATGCGAAACGCACGAGCCTCGGATTTTTTGGATTCGAGTGGTTCCAGTTCTTGTCATAGTGTAGTCGCGTGATTTGAGCTGATTGGTCGAGGGAAAGAGATATACGAGCGCTCATCAGCCACGCCGTCCACTAGCGCTATAGTGGGGGTGCAAAAGCAGGACAAAGGCACGCAAATAAATCTCAGATCGAAGAAAAACGAGGTCAAAGAAATCCGAGGTCCTAGTGCAAGTGGATGTAAAAGATGTTTTTCAAATTAGAATTGATTTCGGTACATTTTTAACGTGTAATCTCAGGCATTCCTTTGAGATACATGATACCGTTTTCGAGATAGTTGCCAACAATTTAGAAAAAGTGATAAAAAAGAGATTTTTCAAAATTAGAATTATTTTGTTACCCTTTCAAAGCTTCTAAAACTTCTAAACACCTTTTAAAATCATTTTAATTGACTAATTGTACGAAATTGTATTTTTTCCACTTTATGCAGAACAATATTTATAAATTCTATCATGTTAATTTGTGGCGCATAATGCATGCAAATTTTCAACTTCAAGAAACTCGGAAATTGAATCATTTTAAATTATATTACTGAAAAATGAACAAATTTATTGTTGAATCGTACTGTTTAAAGTATAGTTTTCAATAAAAGGCCTCGATTTTGAAAATATTTTCATTTATTATCATTCAAAAATTAATTATTTCTACTTGAAAGAATTTTTGAATCAGCAATTTTGTTAAGTTTGAAATAAACAATGTGAAATGAAAGCATTATTCCTTTTCAAATTCAAAAAACTTTAGGTTTCCTTTTTTGAAGTTCCTCAAATTATATAGAACTATATTTTATAAAATTTTTTGTTTTATTTCATATCAATTTATTTGATAATCAATTTGTTTGATAATTAAACTATCTCGATGCAAATTCGTTTTTTAGTGAAAAAATTAATTTTTTTTACTGTGAAATTAACTATTCCATGTTTGCTTGAATATTTCTCTTTGTTCGTAAAAAATTCAATTATGGTAGAAAGTAATCTTCTTGGTTAAAAATTCACATCCTTATAAAAAAATAAGATTTTTGTGGAAAATACCAAATATTGAAAATTAGGAAATATCGAAGTTGAAACTAAACAAGGGGGAAAAAATGTTATAGATTATACTGTGCTACAACTTAAACTTAATATACATTTACAAAATATAATAGATATTGTAGGTCTGGAAAAACACTGGCATCCATAAAGCGTTAACGGCCCGCGACTTTTCCAACTGCGCGAATCAGGGTCGTGTGAACCTTTTTCAATTGATATTTATAATATTGCGCAATCAGCACATGTGAGTACCCACGTACTGCACTTTTCCGCTTCTGACAACAGACACAGTTTACCGTCTTTCGTCCCTTTAACTGAGAAACAGCGTGGGCCAGCCAGTATAAAAACTACTGCGCTGAAGTTAATGCACTCAAAGTTAGGTGTATTCATCTGTATCATTATACCATTATTTATATTATTTATTGATTCAAAATAGAACTGCACTTCTCGGCACACACACAGTAGAAAACGTGAAATTTTATTTCGCCGGTTGTCACGAAATCTCTGCATGTCTGTTAACACGAAAACGGTTTAATCGCCTCTGTTTCTTCTCTCCCAGTCCTTTTCGTCAAAAGGTGAGTCGCCAGCAGAAAGTATCCCACCAACCTGGATCTTTTAATCCCTACAGATCCAGAGCGAAAAGGCCAGGTCATTAATCTTGGTTTTTCTGACATCCTGTGCAGTTGTAGTGATTTTGATGGGATCGTGAGGAAATGCCTCGTTTGGTACCAATTCTGCCGATAGGATAGGAAAGAAGTTTCTGCTCATATACTTTCCCTTTCCTATCAATCGACGGATGATAAGGCAACGAAATGGATCCATGGGTTCCCTAACAAAAAGGTTCTCTGTATGTTTTTGGTATTGTAGATGGGTAAAAGAGTCTAGCTAACATGGATTTCTCCTTCTGCAAAAGCTTGGATGCAAGATAAAGTCGTTGAGTGAGGCCCTGGGAAGGTGCAAATAGTTAAAATTATAATGAGAAACCAATTTTTCCAGTAGATAGAACGAATATTTGAACGAAAATAGAACAGTTAAATTTTCAGTTGAAGAATGAATGCTCAACCAAATGAAATAGAATGGTATATTTAAATTTTTAGTTAAAGAAAAATCGCTTTTAAATATTAAAATAATTTTAAAAATCTAATTATAATTAAAATTTATTTGTATGTTATCGTATCCAATCGGTCGCGTCTTTAGGTTGTGGATAAAGGGTGAGGGTCACCTGGGCGAGGTGTCTTAAATGGGGTCTGGGATGTCAGGCGTCCTCTTAATCCTTGCATACGTAGCTCTAAAAGAATGGACGAACCCTTTTCTCTAGCTATTCGTGGGAACAAAAATTATAAAATCAAACAATGTCGACTATCCTAGAGTTAGAGGTGCCAATGAAGATAGAAAGTCAATGCGATGGACTGGCAAAATCCCAACAGTTTTGATTGGACGGATCGACTCAGGGAAGATCTGCTGAAGTGCTGCGATACCAGTATGGCCACTGAAGGAAAATGTTGTGTCCCAATCATTAGATTATTGTAATTGCTTATTTTTGATTTACGAAAATGGTTGTTTTCAAAAAGAACTAAAAAATTATATAACCTGCTCATTTGATCTGAGACACTCTAAAGTTAGAATGGCGTCATGTAAGATTATTTGCGCATTAATAGTTATTATAGAATTGTGTACACCATCATCAGCCAGCTGTCTAAGAGCTGATGTCCGCGTAGTACCTAAGGGATACGAGTATTTCAGAGGCATGTCACGTTTAGAGCAGGACGAGCAGGAATAGACTTTTTAAACGAAATGAAAAAGTTAAGTCAATCAAACAAAATGAAAAAGTTAAGTATAAATGTACAAATGCGAAAAATTTGAAATTAGCATGTTATCAGACTTCATCAAAAACTGTGTAAATTAGATACTTGCATGCACAATTAGGAAAATAAAACTAATTTTCAACATCTTGACATCACTTTTATTAATATCGTTATATCCTTTTCTTATCTGCGTCCAATCGACTGTGTTTAAACAACTGATTTTTGGAAAAGAGATTTCCAACTTTTTTTTCTTCATTTTTTATATATGGAGGAACAGAGATGTGCAAGACCCGGAACAGAATTGATATTTTCGGGTTCGCATGCAGGTGACTCAGTCGAGAATCCTCGGATAAGATTTGTGCCTGATCTTGGTCAAATTTAAGGTTTTGGGGCAATGTGGAGGTAATTTCAAGTGGTTTTGTCTTTACGGCTGCACAGAAGACTTAAAATTTATGGTTGCGCACTAGATTCATGTCACACTTCCACATTCGCAGTAAACTTATGTGACATCGGTGGTTGCGCACTGGAGTTAGATCGCACTTCGCGATGCTGAGTAGAATTTCGTGTCATTAATTGTTGCGAATTACGGAATTGGTGCATAACCACGAATTACGAAATTGGTGGTTATGCACTAGAGTTAGATTGCACTTTCCGTTTCGCCGTAGACTTATGTGGTATACTTTGTTCCGCACTAGTATTATAAAGCACTTCCGGCTACACGATAAACTTTTGTATCATTTGTGGTTGCGCACTAGAGTTATGTTGCAATTTTGAATACGCACTCGAGCTATGTCACACTTCCGGTTGCGTGATAGACTTCTGTAGCATTTTCAAGTGCGCCTTAAAGCTAATTTGGTTTTCTGAATGCACAGTAGACTTATGTGGCATTTGCCACGTAAGTCTATTGGGCAGGGATGGTCCCGAAGAAATTAACCCCCAATTAAATGAGTAAAAACTGTGCTAAGAGCCGAATGATACCTGGGAAATCGAGCATCCTTTTAGAGTATTCAGCCTTATCGTTGCGCGCTGGGCTTGAAAAGGATGGACGTACTCTTTCCCTAGTTGATAATGAGAACAACAATGACACCAGCATGTCACCAAAAAGTTGTACGTGTGGCACAAAATAATCGAACTCGCAGAGCACCCGACAATACATCGGCAAACGGTGCCGATCACCCTCGAAATCGTGGTGCTGAAAATAATTCAGATGGAAACACGACTAAGAAGCGGATAGAGCCGCACATTGAGGAGACGAATCAACTTTAGGATGATTTGTTAGACTGCTATGATGCCAAAATTATCCCTGTTGCCGGAGGCTTTATGGCTTTCTGTGTTGCCAGAAAAACCTAGAGCGTTTTGCATCAATCATTGCGAAATCAAGTTGTCTACCTCTCGAAAAAGGGATATGAGTAAGGAGCGTCTTCCCAAACGATGTGTGAACAATCCGCAGACGAAGAGGAGAACGCGACATTCAGACTAACTGCGGGTAGTAGGTGCGTCTGACACAATGCTCACGATTTCTAAACAAGAATAAACATTAATATTAAGGTTCTTCCTTATACTGCAGGTCTGACTGAAACGGATACCTTCCTTTGTGAGGATATATCGAGAGCGTCCAAACTCTTGAGCATTAGTTGTTGAGTTTATGGTGCTGCGAAGGTTTTGGCTGATTTAAATCGAAGGCTAAAACCGACGATAGATCAAAAGAAGCTTGAATGAACTGAATAAGAAGATTGGATAAGCAAGACTGAAATTGTCCCCTGTTCAGTGTGCGATTGACAAAATAACATCTGGTATACCTTTCACGGAAAAGGTTCTAAAGTCCGTCAAAAAATTGAGTATCTACCATCACACACTGAATAAGTCAAAGCTGCTGAAAATCAAGCAGCATATTGTTAATAAAATATGGGTGTTATCTGATGTAAGAAGAACAATACAGGTGAGGGAGAGATGGCTCAGGAAGAAGTAACAACTTCCCGCTAAACAAGCTCGCCTCTTCAGCAAAATCCCTGCCTCTCTCAAAAATCCACCCAAGCCCAGCGAAGTAGAGACTATTTGGAGAAATGTATACAAGGTTCTGAAAACACTGAAGTTGAAAAAGATACAGATAATACCTACCCAAGAGGTGAAACAATCACTTAGGGACACTCAGAACTCTTCCGCTGCAGGGCTGAATGGTATCAAGAACTTCCAGTGGTAGCTCACTCGGAAAAGCCCATTCTGCGGTAACTGATCTTACGATAGGATTATTAGAAGAATTGTGCCTGTGTGAGTAGAGACGTACGAACAGCGTGGCTCGAAAAAAGGCATATCAGGCTGCTGAGAGAACTAGATTTATTGTCTCATCTGGAAATTATAGTGTGAGCAAAACAGCGACACCTTGCACAATGGCATCTTTCAAAGCCACGCAATGATACTTCTGCTCTTTTGCATCATACATCTGCCTCTTTCTCTCGTACCAAGCAAATCTTATATTTGCGGCGACATTAACCATCGCGCGCATAAGGTCACTCATGTATTTTATATGGATGACATAGATCTCTATGCTTCTAATACAAGCATACTTCAACATGACTTAAACATCGTCAATGAGTGCACGGGAGGGATTGATATCGAGTTTGGATTGGACAAGTGTGGCAGGATTAATTGGAAGAAAGGAAAGCCTACTGGCGTTATGATGATCCTTAGCGTGTGGATATAAGTATTTCTAGACGTTTTGACCACGGAGAGAATTATACATACCTGGGTGTACCTCAAAGCCGCATTCAGGACGTAACATCAGTGAAGGAGTCTCTCCGTAGTAGATAAAACCATTTTCTTCGACAGATTTGGTTAGTTTCATTTAATTCAATTAAAGATTCTTTTAACTGCTTCGTAAATTAAGAGGATAATATTTCTATAGATAAATCTACTAACAGTATTTACAAAATTAGTTCCTTAGACTGTGACAAAGATTACGTCGGGCAATCCAAAAAATACTTAATTATCGGTTAGAAAAAAGGAACACAAGAAATCACATCAAAAAACAACTAACAAAACGATTTTTAAAACTGCTCTTAAAAAATATGCAACAGAACTGAAGGGCACCTCGCATGTACTGGAATTTTATAATGCATGTCCAGTAGCTAGTAGCACTTCTGTATCACACTTTGTCTGAAAAAGGATTTGTTATTTAAAGTGGAGGAGCTCCACCAGATCTATCCTCTATGAAAATAATAAATGAAAAGAAGTTGCTCATCCAATAAAGGGTTACAAATTTGAGAAGAATAATTTTTCCGTACGACGCGTAATTTTTGTTTTATTCATAAAAATAGAATTGAAAATAAAAACATTTAATTTTTGAAAAAATTACACAAAAGACGAAAATAAGAAATTCAAATTTGGATAGCAAAAAAAAATAATTAAAAATTTCAGTTTGCGGTCAGACTATGCAAGTAACGAAAAAAAATGAGTGAATGAAAAGTGTGCACCCAAAAAAAGTATAAGAATTTCTCAGTAAACACTTCTCGGTAGTACGAGTTTTTGTTTGTTTGTTAAAGGAGTAAAAACGGAAAATGCTCATGCACTGACCACATTCTAACTTTGGGGACCATGAGCCCAATATGTGCACATTACGCATATATACGTAACGCATATGCGCGTAAGGCTTCCTCTAAGAAGCTGCCTCCCTGAGGGCCAATCATCTCATCGTCCCCAGAGGATGGTCTGTCCGGGGCTTCTCCTGTTTTGCGGCGCAGAGGTTACACTGTGGTGTCTTTTCACACGCCACATCCCTGAGCCCTTCCTTGCCGCATCTTCAGCACGCCTCAGTACGATCAGGCCCCCTCACATCTATCTGCCATGTAGCCGAAACCTAGGCATCGGTAGCAACGAACCCTCTGTGTCTTTATTTGCACGGGACAGGATACCCATCCCACCTTCAGGTGTCCTGAGGGTAGCAATCTTACAGAGAACTGTTCTTTCAGCTCCACAAAAGCCCTAAGAGTACCTCTGACGGGAATTTTTATGAGGCTGACCTCAACCTCTCTGACGTCGTTATCCTTGAAGTGGCCTCTCACGGCCGGCTCTACCTTCTCTGGGTCTGTGGTAGTGTTGAGGTGTAGGACCTCATCCTCCACACGGCTGTGCCCTTCTGCCTTTTCCTGTGGGTCCTAACTCCACTAGGACCTCTCCGTTTCGGGTCTCCCTAACTCCTTTGATTTGTACACCAAGAGTGTCAGGGCCTACATTTTGTTTGAGGCCCTTGAGGACCCCCGGGTAGTTAAACCCTCGGCCGGTTTGATTAGAACCGCCGCGGGTCTACCTCGGTTCCGCATTTTCATCCTTTTCTCTTCCCTGTTGGAAGCAGGTTCTGCCTCCTTTTCCACTTTTTTCGGGGTGGAGGTCGTTGCCTCTGTAGCATTGTGCGCCCTCAACTTCTTGCTCTTAGGTTTAGAGCTGCCAGCCTCAATGAGAGTCAGGGAGAGCTCCCTCTCTCTTTTCTCGTAGTAGGGAGCGGGAACCACCACGGCTTCTTCTGTTTGAGTCCCGCTGTGGCTGGTGTCCCACCTAGAACTTCTCTCCGTGCGGGATCTCTCCAGTACCCCATCAATTAGACCCATGTCGCCATCAAGCCAACTGAGCCTACCTATACCAGCTTCCAATTTAGCAAGCCCCTCTTTCGATAAACTCACCGCCCTCTCTACACCATGTTTAATCTTGTTAAACATATTGCTTGTTCTATCACAGAAGACCTTCATGTCTTTCCACACGACATACGACTCCTTAAAGCGAGCCAATGCTTCCTTGAGGTTTTCTGTCATACCTCCAAAACTCCCTCTCATATCCTCCATAACTCGCAGAGCCCCGCATGCGGGGGTAAGGTCTGTATATTCTAGGAGGCGACCTGGTATACCAGAGACACCGTTTACGATACCACTCCATGGTGCCACTCAGCCCTCGGCACGACCATTCACGACTTAGCTTAGGGCTCTTTGTGTGTTTGGTCCGCGGAGCTCATTTTATTTCAGCCCTTCCCTTTGTTTCCAGCGGGCATTTCCCTATCCGCCACTGTGGTGGTAGTCGGAGTAGTTTTTATCTTAATTGTAAAAATAAAAGTAAAATAATCAAATTTCTCAAAAATGCTACAATTTTTAAAAACAATAAATGAGAAGAAGTTGCTTTTGGTGTTTTTTTAACAATTTTAATATCCTATACCAAATTTTTTTCATTTTCATGCTAAAAATTCTTCAGTGAAAAGCTTTGTAAGTCTACCAGGTGTATACATATGAAACCGGTATTTTTTCAAGAAAAAAAACACATTTATTTCAAGAGAATGATAACAAATATTTTATCCAAAGTATGCGCCCTCGCTGGCTACACATTTTGTCCACCTCTCAGGCAATTTATGGA
>NC_046664.1:20360650-20376594 GCF_010883055.1 Belonocnema kinseyi | reverse complement strand
ACGCCAATTAGCACAAATGGTAAGTTCCGACAGTGCCTACAAGTGTGCCTACTGGCCGCTAGATGGCAATACCGGTTTCATATGTATACACCTGGTATTTGTCCTTTTGCAAAATCTTTGGTACACATTTTTGAAATTGTTTCTGCTTATCATTGAAATAAAAAAACTAAACTTTTAATACAAAAAAATGAGGTTCATAAAGTGCAAATCAAAGTATTAAAATGATGTAAAAGGTTTCAAATAATTTAGAACACAATCTGGATTACCTAATATTTCCAAAAAAAGCTTCTGAAGCATTTTTGAATATTTAAAAATAATACATTTTTTTTAAGATTCCTGAGAGATGCTAAAGTGATTTTTAACTAAAGAAATTAATTCTAAGAAAAAATTAAAACAAACTTTTAAAATGTTTTAAATGTTTCTCTAAAATTTCAAAAGACAAAAAGAGTGTCGAATATTTTAAGTCAATTTTTACTTTAAATTATTATTTTGAAGAAAATATTAAAAAATATTTTTAAAATAATCGAAAGGAAATATTCAGGATTTTTTAAAAGTTTTGCCGATATTGACATTATTTTTAAACTAGAAAAGATTCAAAAATAATTTCAAAATCAAACTGATAATACTTATTTCCTTATTCTTAGATCTTAGAATCTAGATTTAGCTCGAATTCAAGTTTTCAAAAATTTTTAACAAATGAATAGTTGTACGAAATTTGTCTTTGCATTCCTAAATATTTTTCCATAAAATCGGAAAACTACACGCGCATAAATTAGAGTACCAAGCCATAATTTGATTTATTTTTTTAGCCAAATTTTTCGTTTTGTTTCATTCGAAAATTTCTGAAATTACTCGTACACGAAGTTGGACTTCATAAAAAAAGTAGTAATGTTATTGTTTTGACCAAGGTTATTAATTATTTAAATTCTGACGCTAAATATTTCTAATTAATAGTCAAATAATTGTCTCAATAATTCAAAGGTACAAAGAAGCCGACGTGCGTCATCCTACGGATATAGAAGAAACGAGAAAACTTATGATGTAACCCCGGTTACAATTTCTCATAATTATTTTAAACTTAATATAATAATTTTTAACTTTGGCGATTAGACAATATTGTTCGAGCAAAACTTTGGTCCCTTAAAATTATTGGTCTGTTATAGACTTTCGCGAACATTTGAGATTCCGCAATCCAACACGCAGTCTTTCTAATTATATCTAGACTAATGCCACTTTTACTAGCTGCCGTCGTAATAGCATGCCTTGTCGAATGTCCTGAGAATTTAGTGTATCTATCCCACTTTCCCATAAAATTTATTTAATCGATCTACTGATGGCTTGGCTGGACGCAGGACGGTGTGGCTTTTTCGTTGTGATAAAAGGCTCCTCAGTTTTTATCCGCAGGGATGATGAGACCTGAATATATCTAAGTAATGCCCTAGCAATATATAGTTCTGGCTTAGATCGCGGAAATAGTAAATTTAATACTGTTTGATCCCTACCTGGGGCAGATGTTTTGATAATATTTTGGATATTTATTTGTATCTCGTTAGTCTTAATAAGTACATTATTCATTTTCAATACTAGTAATGGTCTGTGATCTTTGGGCAGTACTTAGTGAAAGTAGAATAATGTTCTCAAACGCTATCGTAGGAAAATTTAGTTCATGCAAACGAAAAACTTGGCTACATAATCAAGAACTATTGAAATATCCCAGGTAGAAGGATATTTTGAAAAAGAAGGCTTTAATTTAAATATGCTTTTGAGGAATTTAACTATCAAAGGATCTTCCCCTATCTTATCAGAGGATATGAACGAGATGGCCGACCTGTAAGAATTTAAGATCCCGTAAGAGGCACCCTCATTAAATTTTGCAGTTAAAAATGTTAAAACCGCATGATTTTTTGGTTTAAAGAAATCTATTTTTGCCTCTCTGCAGAATAATTGCCACTGATTCTAAGCTGCTTGATGCTGATCCAAAGTAACTTTGGGTAGCGAGGCGATGATGATTTCCATTGATTCGTGTGGAATTCCTTTTTTTAAGATAGCCTCGATGACAACTTACCTGCCATCAATTCGAGGGTTTTTGCCCTGGGATGAGTCTTATTCCTACAAGGAAGTAGTAATAGTGACCGATCAGTTTTCGGAATTAGTGGTTAAGAGTCTAATAATTCGTGAAAAAGAGGAAACCATGGTCAGTTAGACCAATCGAACGTAAAAGCATCTATTTGTAATGCTATGGGGTTTAGGAATCGTGAGCAGAAGTTTTCACACTTTTTGTTTTGGAAAGTGGCAAATAAATCGATGTCCCTACTTCCGAAGACATGAATAATTTTGTCAAAAGCAGAATTTGATAATTCCCACTCCGTATAGTCGTTACCTTTCCTTGACAGAGCGTCCGCTTGGACCTTTTCTTTGTATGGTATGTAAGAAGTAAACAATTTTTTTTTCTTTGGGAATTCCGAATGTCGTTGGCAAAATTTTCCAAAGCAATTTTCACTACAAATAATTCTTTTATATTAATATGCCAGCATTTCTGATTTTCGTACCGACACATGTAGGAATGACCAGTGTTCAGTTTCCCGCCAGCCCGTATCAGAAGCATCTGTATAGATAGTTTTTATGTATTGTCCGTCTTTAAAGGAGCTCGTAGCAAACTTAACACTTTCTTGCCACCAATCTAAATGAGGCATTAGATCTTTAGTTGTTTCAATTTTCGCATCATAATTAAAATTATTTTTTATAAGAGCTTTATGTTTGAATCTTACAAGTTGCTTCAGATAGAGCTAGCCGTAGTCTATACCAGGACAGGTAGCTACTAGTTTTCCAATTAGATGAGACAACTATCTAATTGTCTGTACTTGCTTATTTTTAAAGTCTTTTATAAGGTTCCCCAGGTTTGATCTCTTTTCCTCAGCGATTTCAACTAACTGTTTTTTTCAGTCGATCATAAAACCCAAGTATTTGCATTTTTTGTTGGCATTAAGCTACTTTTGCACGTATTTATTATAAACCCTGATGATTCAAAAGAGACATTGGATTTGTCAATATTCTTACGGCATTTCTCAAAGGAATCCTTGATGCAGAAAATACCATCGAGGTATATAACCAAAGTTAGGTATTGAGATCTGAGGAAACCTATAACCGGCTTCATAATTTTTGACAAGATAAAGGGACTAGTACATAAATCGAACGGTAGGCAGTGAAATGGCATAAAGATCCTAGAAATTGAAAGCGTAGGTATTTTCTTCTTGACATATGTATCAGGATGAGGTAAAAAGTGTCGGAGATATCCAGAGATGCCATATAATAGTTTGGAAAAATTAAAATTCTGTTCATTTTTAAATCCTCTATTTCGAAATGTAGAGGGTCAATGAACTCATTTAGTTTTTTCAAGTTAAGGATAAATCCATATGACCCGTCCGGTTTGTGTGTTAAGAATTAAGTGGACAGAAATTGACCATGGAGTGGGGTACAGATTTCTATTGCTCCTTTTTGAAAAAGTAAATCGATGGGATCCCTACATCTATCTAGCTTGTTAATAGGAACGTTTGTAGATGGTATTCGATTTTGAATGACAGGCCTGTCACACTTCAGTAAAAAACTTTAATCGACCCGCGACGATACTGACATGCTCTACTGTTTTTTCTTCGTAGTGGAGATTTTATTCGGTTGCGTTTCGCTCTTCTCAGCCTGATATTACGGTGTATAAACATCTCTTCCTCTGCTGGACCTGAAGGGGAGACGACCTCTGTTCGGGAATCTTTGAGTTGCCTGGTTGGGGTCGGACTTGGAATCCGGGCGGGGAACTGAGTTTTTTTGGCTTCGAAGACGTACCATGCGTAGGCCGCTTCATGTCGGCCGTCAATTTTTCAATTGCCTTTGCAGTTTTGATCCTTTTCATAAGGTCGCTACCACAGAGGTACTCATCCGGCTTCGATTTATCAAGGACATCTTTAGTTGTTTTGGAGAATGCAGGTGTCAACATTGCTCTCCTTAAAATAGACTGTTTATGGTACGTGTCGACTAAGATGTATAGGGCGTGCTATATTTTTTCAAAAAGTTTGGTCGGTTCAATACTCTCTTTTTCAGTAATGAGGGTAGCAGCGACTGGCACTGCCACCATTATAGCTGACCCAATAGAATTTTGGTTATGTTTCTCATACTCATCCCTCTTTTGGCTGATAAAGAAAGTTTGGCTTTGACAAAAGGGTTCAATTTGGGAGCTTCCAAGAATGTAAGTTTCTTATATTTTGCCAATAACTCCCCTGACACTTTCTTCTGCAGCCTTTCTTCTGTCCAAAATTTCAGTCTGGATGCTAATATTTGGTGTAGAAGTAAATCTAGGGATTTTGTTACGCTCGGGTCATCCCCAATAATGTCCTTGAACTACTGGTCAAGATTATCTTCAATCTTTTCGGGGACAGCTGGCTGCTCTGTAACCTCTCCTTTATCCGATTCTGGAATAGGTGAAAATAAGGCTACTTCAAGAGTAATGCGAATGTGCAATGGTAAAAAATTAAGTGAATGAAGCCCTTTTTTACAGATTTAATATGCCCATTAATATATTAATGCCCCTGAAAAGGTCTACAGTAACTGCGTACTAAGATGTCTTGTCGCTCGTACAAGCTCAATAAAGTGTATTATATTTTTCTCTAATATCTCTTACCGGTAGTGTTATTTCATTAGAGAAGACTAAAGGATGATATTATTATGCCCTTGAAAAAATGTGGTTATGTTTTTTTGACAGCCTAAAAAAGGAAATATGGCGACTACTAGGGAAAGCATGGACGCCAGTTTACGTATTTATGGATTATTAAAAACCTTAAATTCCTAATAAATACATTGGTTAGAAGAATGATTTAATTCAGTAAAATTTTGTAGTGGATCACGAAGCAGGCTGCTGCTTTCTTGGAGATCAATATCGAATTCACAATCACTACTACAAAATTTCTTCGTTCTCAGATAGTACCGGCGAAGGTTTTTTCTCTTTATACTAACTATTTCACTTTGCACACACCGAAACTTTTTCTCTAACATTTCTAGAAGTTTCTTTTCTAGAAGATATTTCTTTTCTTGAAGAAAAGAAATATGAAGGACGTGGGGATCAGGCCCGTATGTTGGGTGCTGAGGGCCCCGCGATGCTTCGTTTTTTCTTATTCTCTAAAATGTTGTGCTCTCTAGCGGGAACTTAGAGATAACTACATGGTTAATAGTATAAGCATGAGAACGAGGTTCGAAATATAATAATTAATAAATTTATAGATCTTTTTAGGCAAACAACGTTTGTTTGTTAATTTTACTTCTAACCTCGTGTCGTTTTTTTATAAAAAATTTTTTTTTTGTTCTGAATGTTATTTTTTACGGCTAAAGCAAAACCTGCGCATCGTATAAAAAAAAATTATTTAATATTGGTAGCTCTTTTCTGGGTAAACAAGTTTCGCCTCATTTTTTTGTAGCTTGTGACGTTGGTCCAAAATTTTTTTATTTTTTTCATTTTTAATGCTGTTTTTACGACTCAAAACAAAAACCACGCATCCTATCGAAAAGTGATTCATAAAAAATTTGTAGATCTTTCCAGGGCGCGTAATTTTAGCTAATTTATTTTTTTCGTATCTTGCATAGTTTAAAAAAACGGGAATTTCTTGTTTTTAAATTATTTTTGGTACGATCAAATTTGGAATTTTCGACAAAATTAAAAAAGTTTTTATGATAATCTTGTAGGCCTTTCAAAAATAAATGTTTTTCTTTTGATGACATCTTTTTATATCATGCGTTGTTTGACTTAAAATATACATTTTAATTTTTTAAATTGATTTTGAAAATGCTGTAAGTCTGATAATTTTCATTTAATAGAAAAAACTCATGAGGATAAATTGTTTGAGATTCTGAGTTCAATGAATAACCGTACATAGAATATTTAAACCTTAAAAAATGTGGTTTTGAAAATGTTGAAAATGTGCTCTCTTTATGAATTTTCATCCAAAATAGCTATATTACATATTTATCCTTCTTACAGAATACAGACTACATACTATAAACAGGCAGATAAGCACCTTTATTAAAATTGCTTTTTCTAACTCAGGGAGTGTCAAAACGTTGAGATTTGAGGAAAACCGACAAAGTGAAATTTTATATAAAACCAATACCTTCTGATCAACATGACAGTGTAATAATCAAATTTTCTCAAACCAAAACAATTTTTAAAAACAACAAATGAAAAGAAGTTGCTTTAGTGTTTTTTCAGCAATTTCAGCAATTTTCAGCAATCAAAGCATTAAAATTATGTAAAAGGTTTCAATAAATTTACAACAAATTGTAGATTTATTAATATTTCAAAAAAAGGCTTTTTGAAAATTTTAAACGAAGTGTCCTATTGTATCGAAATTTTAGTTTGACTAGTCCATAACTTTTTTCAGTTCTGCACATTTTTTCGCAGGACTAGACGAAACCCATTGTTGAAGATTTCAAATTAATCAAAAATTTTGTTTTAAGATTCCTGAGGAATACTGAAATTGCTCGTACACGAAGTTGGACTACATCTAACAAAGTAATAAAGTTATTTTGTCGACCAGGGAAATTAATTAATTAAATTCTGATGTTAAATCTTGCTGATTGATGGTCAAATATTTTTCTTAATAAGTGAAACTCTTCAGTAGCCCTCCCTTCTTTAGCTGTTCTGAGAATTAGCGCCGCGCCGCAGGTAGGTGTAACACTAGCGGCGCGGGGTGTGCAGAGGCTGCGGTTGTCACTCAGGCGAGCACTCAGGCATGAAAAAACAAAAGCGGAGTGGGCTATAGTGAGTTAGCGCACACCCAACGGAAGCCCCAAAATCGTCGCTATAGAAGAGTTTCACTGTAATGCACAGGTACATAGGTAACGACGTGCGTCATCCCATGGATATAGAAGATATAAGAAAATCTATGCTGTGACCTTGATGGCGTAATTGCTTAACGCTCCACTTGTGAATGGTGTCGTTGTCGGTTCAAATCCGAGCAGCGGCATATTTTTTCTCGTTTCTTCAGAAAATTATTTGACCAGTGATTAGCAAAATTTAAAATCAGAATTGAATTACACTCAATATACAAAGATACAAGAATTTCGGGAATTAGGAACTCCAAAGATACGCCTGTGGATGCGGCCCCCGCTCCTGTGACATTTAGATTTCGGGGGTAATGCGTAACAACGCATACAGGCAAACACACACGTTGGAGTGAAGATAAAAAAAAATTATTTGGTTATCCATATCGGACAACTGCGTTTTGTCAGGTGCCCTATAAACATATTCAGTTAAAACTTTTTGCGAAATTATCTGACATCGAGTACAAGCAATAAATACTGCAAGAAAATCCCAGATCCGGTCGGTAAATTTTCATGCAGCTTTCAGAGTGCGTAAATGGATAAAAGGTGGTTGTTTGATAAAGATATTCGGCTGAAACTTTTTCTGTTACTGCCTGACATTGATTACAATAAGGAATTGGTAAAAGATAATTCGAGAACTGAACGTTTAGAAAAAAGTAAGAATTTTTTTCTTACAATGAAAATATTTATTTTTATTCAAATATTAATCACGACTATATGATATAAAAGTTCGATTTGAGTAATTTTAAAATTATATTTTTCTTTTCAAATGTTTCAGAAGTCAGATAAAGGTTATCAAAGCTCTAAGGGGACACATTATGAATAATAAAGAAATATGATAAAATTCAGAAGAATTGTTTAATGGAGACAAAATGTTTTGGAAGTAATATAGTTAAACATGATCGACTCTGTTTAAATATGATAAGCAGCTTCTTCGCAGTAGACTCTCTAATAATTGCGTCGGAATCATCAAATTATTGTAGACGCTTATTCCTAAATTAACGCAAATGGTTGGTTTTAACAAGAATTTTAAAACTATATAATCTGGTTATGTGATCTGAGATACTCTGAAGTCAAAATGACGTCGTGCAAGAGGATTTTCGCATTAATATATATCATAAAATTGTTTGTAACATCAGTAAGCTGTCTAAGCGCTAACGAACGCATTGTACCTGAGGGTGCCGCACGAGTGCTCTATGGACACGGCTCGCTTATTGCAGGACGAGCAGGAATAGACTTTTCAGACGAAGTGGATCGTCATTGTGGTTCATATTTTATAGATAAATCAAAAAAGCTATTAGCACATGTTCAATATGTGAGAACTTTCGCTACAACTAACAACGACACAATATCAGCGATTTCTGTTTTTGACATGCCACTTGAATCTAATCTTGGAGGCCGCATTGAACTACTTAATGGTGGTCCCGGATATAAACATGTCACCCTGAAATTCACCAGTGCTTGGAATAATAGAATTCAAAAATACATCAATCTGTACTGTCGTGATAGTCCTCGTGAAGCTTAAAATTTTCTAAGCGCATACAATGTGAGAAAATAAAACTAATTTTTAACATTTTCATACCACTTCTAATTTATTTCCACATGATTCCAATCGACCGAAAATGTACACATCTGAAAGATTTGCAACTGAGACGACGAATGTAAGAACTCGGCAAGGACTAGAAACCACGAAGAAGTATTGTTTACTCGGGAAAATTGATCGATAAAAAAAGAGGCCGAAACTTAAAAAAAATACTCCTCCGTATTTACATTCAGGCAATTGAGAAATTATTCGCATCAAACCTTTTTATTTGACAATTATTAGTCAAGATTAACAACAAAAATATGGAAAATTTTCCGAATAAAAAATAAATATTTTATAAAACACAACTCGCGATTATTCGGCAGTTCATAAATAAAAATGCTTCAAATTTGTGTGGTGTATTCTTAATGTATAAGCGATTACTACAACTAGGTTCTATGAAAGTTTTTCTGAAAATTTGAAGAAAATCAGTCGAAAACTGTGGAAATGGCAACAAGTTGAAGTGCAACACACGCTGCGCTAAAGTAAGGTAATAATTCTACGCGGTTTCGAGCGCTTGTCGAGTTCTTGCATTTGTCACTTCAATTAGCATGTTGTTAAAATAAAACATTCCTTTTACGAAAATCTGTTGATGTTTCAGTTTTTGAGTTAGAATATATTTAAGCCAGGCTAATGACTCTCTGAAGAGGGACGCAACAATGTTCTCTCCATCACTACAACAGCTTAACAATAGCTGTATCCCGCACGTACATGCCAACTGCAAGCGACCGAGTGGATATATCCCAGATCACGCCTCGACCAATCCGTGTTCACTTAAAGATTGTCGCGTCCCTCTCTAGAGGGTCCTTAGGCCAAATTAATCAGGAGAACGGTATAAACAGTCCCGTAATTTCGATTTAGAGGAGTTTGACCCATTTTTCGTCGGCATAGTCTGGTATCTAATGTCTGATGCTAGTTTTAATCAAATTCTTTCGGTGGGAAACAGGTCCGACCTTTTATTTATGAGTCAGACTGTGCCTTTTCTAGTCTGTTTACTCGTTTTTATTTTTTTCACATCTGTTGGTTCATGATTTCACAATCTTTTAAAAAATGGTTCTTCACCTTCACCTGATGGTGATCTATTTATCTCATCGACTTCTTTGGGAGTCATTTACTTGATTCATTTATGCATTCTCTTTCAGTTGTTTTGAGAGATTTTTATCTTGAATGGGGTGCATTCTCGAAAGCGCGCAAGCTACCGTATTTGCCCTTCCTTTCTTATGCACGACCTTGCATTTGTATGCTTCCATCTAATCTCTCCACCTCATTAACATGGAAGAAGGGGCTATTAAGAAAAAGGCTAACTTTTGAGATAAAGTTGCTCCCAAGCCAACAATGCTTGCATCGGTGGTCAACGTGGATGTCTCCTTGAAGTCAGGACATCTTAAGATCGGTACTGAACAAAGAACATCTTTCAATGTTTTAAATATTTTTTTTGCGAGATGGCAAGAGAGCAAATTTTCGGTAATTACTTGCCATCTCGCAAAGAAAAATATTTAAAACATTGAAAGATGTTCTCTGCTCAGCACCAATCTTAAGATGTCCTGACTTCAAGCACACATCCACGTTCAACCCCGATGTAAGCAATGTTGGACTGGGAGCAATTTTATCTCAAAAGTTAGCTTTTTTTTAATAGCCCCTTCTTCCATGTTTATGAGGTGGAGAGATCAGATGGAAGCATACACATACAAGATCGTGTATAAAAAAGTAAGGGCAAATACGGTAGCTTGCGAGCTTTCGAGAATTATTCGCCATCGCGCCAAGTCGCTTTTTCTTCATCAGTTATTTTAGTGTTTTATCTATCTTAAATAAGTTTTGTTTATAAATTTCCGTATTATCCAGCTACTCATAATAAAGAAATGACTTCTTTTTGTTTCTCTAATCTCTTTAAACTTTGGACAGCTGGTTATTTAATGGATTTGGTTTGACTTTGATTTCCGTGATCACGTATCCTAAGATTTTCAGTTCTGGTCTAAGGAACTCACACTTGTCTCGTCGAAGAATAATTTCAGTAGCCTGTTAACGTACAAATAAGATGACCAGATTTTCATTGTGTTCATAGAGTGTAATTACAAATACAACAATGTCGTCTAGATAAGGGAAGCATATTTTTCCTACCAGTCCTCTTGATGCTGTGTCTATCATTCTTTGAAATTCGGCTGGAGCGTTTTTTAACCTGAACGAAATGCGGTTGTAGTAAAAATGTCGTTTATCTGTTTATTCGTTTGACTTTTTCAAATCAATCACAAGCCTCCTTATGCGTTGTCCCGACGCTTAAAGTTTTTTCCGTACTACCCAAAGTGGTGAATGAAATGGTTAGTCCGGCGCTTCTTTTATTCTTTTATTTGACATTTCGTTTAGGAAGCTTCCATAAAGGATGTCACAGCTTTGGGGGAGGGGGTACCCGAATTGTGACAAATGTCGCGGTTGTTGTATATTAATGTTCGCTTCGTACGATTTTATGTGGCACTAGGCCTCAATATAAATATAGCATCGAATTCTTCCTTTTGAATGTAAGTTACACGCTTATCTGGTTCTGCACTAATATTGGTATACTTATAATTTATCTCCATATTACTGAATTTCAAGTCTGTTTGGGTATCTTTACTAACGGGAACCTCAGCTTTTTGTTCATTTCCACGGTTGTCATTGTAATGGTGTTCTTTAGGATAAGGATACCATCACATTCCAAAGGATAGGCCTTATCGTCAGGTTGGAGGGACCTGTTGTACAAGTTGAGAGAGTACAGGAATGGTGTTACGAAGATGCATTGTTCGAGTATAGAAGTTTTGTCTGATACAATCACAAAGAAATTAATGACAAATTATTCCTTAATTAATTCCGTAGAAAGGTTCTAATTGATACTTTATGAGAATGACGCATCAATAAAAAATATCCTAGAATGGATCGCCAATTTATGTGACGGTCTGAATGATCACTGTAATCTGTTTTGTAAATTAAAAGGATAAAACTCTTACGGCAAAATTTACGAACAATATTTACAAAATTACCTGCTTTAATTGTGGAATAGATTACATCGAGCAATCCGAAAGATACTTAATTATCTGTTAGAATAAAGAAACAGTAAAAATGACGCCAAACAAAGAACTAACCAATCAATTTGAAAAACTGTTTTCAAAAAACATACAACAGAATTAAAGCATAATTTTGACTTTAATAATGCTACCATACTCTGATCTTTTTTTATTATTGTGGTGTTTACAGAAGTCTTCTATTATCTACCAACCTTTTAGAATGTCTTCGTAAAACTTATCACCGTGTAAATACTCTTATATGCACTTCCTACATAACTGATCCTTCTTATTCTATGCATTCACCAATAATCCTGTTTCCGTCCACGGAAAAATGTATACGTAAAAAAGTTGCGAACTAGAATTTAGGTCTCGAATATGAGAAAAATTGATTGAAAATTGATGTATTTTCGTAAATTATCTGCGAATTTGGCGAAAGAATTGAAAAACTCGATATGACAAGTCTAAAACCGTTCATCAATTTTTTTTCGTAAATAATCACAAAAATATTATGAGTGATTGGATAAAGTTTCTCAGAGCACTCACGAGATTGCCCGACAAATCTGGGAACTAGGATGTAGTTTCGTCATTACGCGCCCCGCACACGCTCTCACCCACACGCTCGGTGCGTATGTGCACGCGCATGTGTGGTTTGAGTTCGTCGAATGAGTGGCTAGAAATTTTATTATACCTTCATTGTTCAGCCTCGATGCCTACGCGTGATTACACACTCATGGTTCATGTTTAGAAACTGTCGAGTCAGCAGTTCCGAGGGTTCAAATCCTAAGAGTTGTGCGAATTAATAAATAAATATAACTTACATCGCACGAATAAAATTTTCCCCTTTTTATATTGAAATCTAAAATTATCAGGAACTGTTCCTAGGAAATTCAAACTGTTCATGAACAAGATCCAAATTTATCCATACATTTTTCATAGAAATAAGAATTTAATGATTTGATTTAATGATAGGTCGCAATGATTTTCAATCTATCTGCAATCTTCTAAGTCCGTATAATAAAAATACTAAAAAGCCTAAGTGTCGCAGGTTCAAGGTTTTTTAAAGAGCCCGCCGAGATGACAAGTATCCGCCAATTAACCTCTAATCAGATTGGAACTTGTAACTATAATTGACTTTTCTGAGATCATAATCACGATTTCGGCGGAATTTATCCCTACTTTTACCTTTTAACCAATCAAAATGATAACATCACTCACTCTTAGGGTTGAATAACCAATTATAAATGAGGTCACTTTGCTCCTTCTACTGATTTGGGCAATTTATGTGAGTGACAGTTCAAGGATAATGGTTCCAAAGTCCAACTTTTGTCACCGCAAAACGTGAATCTCTTTGAGTGACAGTTTCCTATTTGTGAGTCCAAAGGTCCTCTTTTTATGGTGTCTGACAGCGCTATGACCCATTAACGATTCTAAAAATAGCCCAAGATCTCAAGTTCCTAACCTCAAAATCTACTTTGGACAGTGAACTGAACAATTTCTTTGATGAAAGATTTAATGTAGGTAAATTCGGATAAAATACTTACATACGGTTTTCCTAAGTCACCGTAAACTTATTGTATTCGTAGAATTCGCGTACAATAATAATTACTCAATATTTTTGATTCTACATATTCATAATCATTTTCATTTTAAAGCCATTTGAATCTTCCCGCCAGAGAATTTATTAGTTCTGAAAGTATTTGATAAAAGGGTCTTAGCGCCTTGGAGTTTTAGTTCATAAAACGGCACATGCCGTTACATCGCGAGACTCAAATCTCAATGGTGTGCCATCACGCTGCGTGGAACCCAACTGCCAACTGTCTCATTTCCGTGGAGCTCCTCTCACTCTATCAATCTTTAGTTTCAGTTTTCTGACACGTGTGGCGTTCCGAGTCTCAGATAAGACGATTGCCGAAAACAACATTCTAAATTAATTCGTTACTCTGAGCTCGGTGTAAGAGCACTGTCCCGTAAGGATTGCTCTAAAGAGAAAATTACGATTATTATAATATTAACATACTACGACAGGGAGCACCAGAGGGCAAAGGCAGTTTTTTTTAATTGCTGACCTCGTTCAAGGTCCTAATGTAAGTCAAACTAAGCATTAATAGTCAAATCATTGTTTTACTTTAATTTAAAGTTTCTGACTCGTTTAAGCAAATAATGTTTAAATGAATCTAGTGGTAACTCGGATCGCATCAGCTTAAAAGAATATTAAATGAAAATGGCGTCGATTCCAGCGAGTAACACGTTCATTAATTATTTTTGTGGTCAATCGGATCACACTAACTTAAAAAATGGTGTCGATTGGGTTATAGTCGTCACATCGACATTGGGAGACGGATCCATATTTGGTTAAAATTACTAAGTCAATAATAAATGAATTATATATCTTAAATCAGATGCGTAGTTTCGGTGTACAGTACAAGTCCGATAACTTACCATCCGATAAGTATAAACTTCCCTTAATACCTCATCACACGTACGGCAGTCACAAAAATTATGGTTCTCCCACTACATGTGCTAGTTTTTTCATGATTTGCGGCAATGATTTATGCATGGGCGCACCTAATACCGTGCTACGAGAGGGGGCATCCGATTAGTCCGCAATTCCTAGAATTTTCCGCCCCTACAGCCCCAAAGTTGGAAAGTCATCGCACTTGGACTGTATAGAAGTTTGGCTTCTATCTTTCTCTGTCGGTAAATATTAAATCTGTATTATCCACGGACCTGCAGAAGTTTAAAGTTGTCTATTTGCTGCGATAGCGCTGCTCTGACACAGCTGAAGCGAATGTCTTCTAGACGTAAGTTGGGAAAGAAGAATTGAGAACCAGCTTTGGTCACGTGACCCTCTTGATACATGACCTTAACTATACATTTTATTAAAAAATTTCGGTTTGCCCTATAGGTTCACCTTTATCTCCAGTTTTTTTTCTGATTTGGTTTTACAAGCTATTAAAAAAAGAGCTCTACAATTATTAGAATTCACACCTATTTTATAGGAACGTTATGTCGATGACATTTTAGCTGATATTCCTACCGACAAGATTGAAGTTTTTTATATGCATTTAATACTATAGAAGACTGTATATATTTTACCCATGAATGCGTGATTAATAATTTTATTAACTACCTTGATTTGAATCAGTAAAACAGTAATAAAACTAATGAAAAATAAATAAAAAATGGAATGATACATACAAATTATTTAATTTAAATGTTATCTTACATTCAGGATCTATCTGAATGGCTAAAGATTTCACTTAAAAATTTTATTGACACTTTTTTATAACACAAATACTTTAGATAAAAAATTCTTAAAGAAAAAAGACAGTGATCCCATTGCAAATTTGTCCAGTGATACTTATCTAATTAAATGTAAACGTTGTAATAAAGTATCAACGACGCATTAATGAGTCTATTTTTATAAATAAGTTTCGAAAGATTTCAGTTAACTCACACATCGAAATTTTAAATATAAATAAAAATGATCAAAGTATTATAAAATAATGTTATCTGCTCAGTAACAAAATTTCTCAATTTTAATTTAAATTAATTTTTGCGCTTCCTCATCAGTAATTTCAATGAGAACCCATCCATTGTTTGTAAACGTTCATTACGTATACTATTTTCACGTATTTTTAAACTATCAACTTTTGTTCGTCCTTCCTAACATACGATAAAGTTTCCTTTCTTATTTTAAAAAATGTACTCCTTAATTGATTAAAGTCTTTTCAATTTTTTTAGACTTTAACATAACCATATTTATTGTTTTAAAATTTGACTTAAGAAACAATTTTTTGACTAAAAACATTTCTAATGATATCGTACTTTATTTTAATTTCTCACCCTACAAAATTAGCCTAATGTTTGATTAATTCAATCTTCGAAAACTCAGGTGAAAAATATATGATAATTTAAAAAATTAATTACCATGATAGTTTTCTTGCATATTACTCATAAAAAAATAATTATTTAACTAAAAAACGTGTAAAAATGGAACGCATTGTACCGATACGTCAAGGATTGAGAAAGCAGTTTTGAATCAAATAAATTCTGAGTTCGAAGAAATGTATTTTAGCTCAATTTGATTTCAATTTATGTGGACCATCAGACATAAAGAAAAATATATGATTTAACATCGATTAATATTTTAGATTGAAGAAAAGATTGATTTGGTTTCAAATCATTATACAATGGATAGAAAAGTTATATTTTTCTTTATACATTTTGTTGCCTTCAGATATCCACAAACAGCAACATTAAGATGTCATGAAATATATGGGTAGTAATGTTGTAAGATGTGGAGGTCCCTGAGGGTACACATTATAAATAAAGAAGTGATATTGTGAAAATGTAACGAATCATTTAAGGGCATGTGACACAGCTAAATACCTATATTACCGGCCACAGTTTTTCAGTTCACTGAATGTTTTTTTGAACCTGAGAACTTTTTTTGTAAATAAAAT
>NC_046664.1:20357214-20360550 GCF_010883055.1 Belonocnema kinseyi | reverse complement strand
AATGTGTAGCCAGCGAGGGCGCATACTTTGGATAAAATATTTGTTATCATTCTCTTGAAATAAATGTGTTTTTTTCTTGAAAAAATACCGGTTTCATATGTAAACACCTGGTACCAATGAAATTATTTCTCAAGTTCATGTTTCTGATATCGAACATGATCCAGTTCTTGCATGTCTAGCAGGCCGCATTGAACAGTTAGTGGTGGTCCTGTATTTACAGATGTCACCCTAAAATTCACAAGTCCATGGGAAGGTGGAATTGAGAAAAACGTAGATCTTTACTGTCGTGATAATCCTCATCACGCTTGAAATTTTTTTACTCAGTGCCAGTGTAAGCAAATAAAACTAATTTTCAAAATCTTAGATCACTTCTATATAGATTTCCACATGCTTCCAATTAACTCGGTTTAAATACTGACAAGCTCGAAGAAATCTGGACAAAATAAAAAAGTTAAATATACAAGTCCGAAACATTTTCAATTAGAATGTTATAGAAATTTATCGAAAATGTTATAAATTATACATTTGCATGTACTATTTAAGAAAATCAAACTAATTTTCAACATGCTGATATCATTCTTATTCTTATTTATTTTTTCTACATACTCCCACTTGATTGTGTTCAAACACTGATAAGGGATAAGAGGCTTTTATATAAGATTATATAATCAATTACTATCCTGTGCAAAAAGATATGATATGTACGTCCATTACGTGGGTTTCACGTGGTGAATTCGAATCTGAACTCCACGTTTTTCCTACCCGCCTTTTTCTGAGTTTTTCAAAAGAAGAAGCGTTTTTTGCGTGAAATCAATTTTCACTCCATAAATGGATTTATAACATTTTTTTCAAATGATATATAATTGCGGTGCACACTTTAAAGCGTAATCTGATGCGCCACTTATTTTTGACGAAGATCAAACGATTCTCGAGATATTGGTCCAAAACTTTGAAAAAATACAAAAAATGTTTTTTTTTTTAATTTAAAATTTTGTTTTTAAATTACTTCAAAGTTTCTTAAACTTTTAAATATTTTTTAAAATGATTTAAATTTTTCCTACAATTTAAAAAAATTCTGCAAGAGGAAAATCTAGACTTAAAATCTTCCAGAATCTTTTTTATCATCTTTATTTTAATGCACATGCATTGAACGAATTATAAGGGCGTAAATATATTTTTTTCTTTTAAACAATAAGGTGTTAGTCTTACAATATTTGCGTATTTTTATGTCAATGATTGGCTGTACGACATAAGAGTGGCCCAAAAATGCATCGCGAAAGTATTTTTTACTTTAGAGTGCAATTCACCCCCGCACAGTGACTGTAAATGGACAAAAATCTATTGACAGCTCAGTAAGTTAATTATGAATCATAATAAATTTTTGTAATGTTTGAAAAAACTTGTAGTAGAAATTGACACTGTGCGAACTTGGTTTTATTTACACAGAAATGTTTGGTTCAAGCATAAACGCATTATCGATGAAAGCGAGATATTTCGGATTTACGAGTTTGGGTTTAATGGTATGGGATTTATGAGTTGAGGATTTGTAAGTTTGGGGTTTATAGGTTTGGGGTCTAAAAGTTTGGGCTTGATGTTTGTGAGTTTGGGGTTTAAGGATGGGGTTTAAAATGAGTTTTTAAAGTGAAAACCAAAGAATTCAAATTATGTAAAAGATTAAAGAAAATATATAACTAAGTGTAGATTCTTTATTATTATTTAAAAAAGGCTTTTTAAGAATTTGGAATGAAATTTCTCGTCGTACCGAAATTCTGGTCGACTAGTCCAACCACTTTTCCATCTCCGTCAATGTTTTGGAACGACCAGACTTAGCTCATTCTTAAAGGTTTCAGAATCATAATTTTTTTTTTAAGATTCCCAAGAAATAGTGAAATAATCGTTTATCTGAACAAATTAATTCTACGAGAAAATGAAATCAAATTTCAAAATATTTCAAATATTTTCCAAAGATTTCGAAACAGAAAAAGAATGTAGAAATTTTAAAATAATTTCTTATTTTGAAAATTTTTTTGAAGCAAATATTAAAACATATTTCTACAATGATCGACATAAGATTAGAAGTTTCTAAGAATAACAACTTTTTTTATTGTTTAAAAAAAAATTTGAAAAAATTGAAATTATTTCAAATCATCACATTTCTAAAATATTTTTTATTTCTTCCCAACTTCTAACCCTAAACGTCATTTCTTCGGTATATTTCGTAAAATAACGAAAAACAATTTTATTGAAAATGTTCTCGATTCTTTTTCGACGCATCTAAAATCATCGAAATTTTTGTTGTTAAAGTTTTAAAAGAATTTAATTACGTTATATTTACATAATTTAAAATTCAAACTCATAATACTTATTTTCTTGTTCAGAGATCTCAGAATCTAGTTTGGGCTCGAATTCAATTTTTCTTAACTTTTGGCAAATGAATCGTTGTTTAACATTTTCGTTTTTATTCAAAATCATTACAATGGTTACTCTATTTATGCGTTTCGTTTGTATTTTCGACTTAGTTTGTGCGAATATGTATACAATTTTTTGTTCCTATTCAAAAATATAATGTTCAAATAAATAAAATAACTTTTTATCACTATTATCTCATTTTATATAATATTCTGTCACCTTATAGCAATTATTTTTAATTACTGTTAATTCAAATTTACGCTAATTCACTTTTTCTGAAATCAAGATCGAATATAGTTAGATCCCTTTTTGGCAAATGACTTCAATTACTACTCTGTCGTTCAGTATATTATTAAAAAATATTTTGAAAACACTTGAAGTTTCTTGAATACAAAACTCAATATACCAAGTAGTCAGCGAAATTCAGAAATATCCAAGAATTCAGGAGATTTAGAAAACTCAAGGAATTTCAAGAATTTAAAATACTTAAGGATTTCAACGAATTCGGAAAATTTCAGGGATTTAAGAGAATTTAGCATTTTCCTGTAGTTATAAAAATTGCGTTAGTGGATAAAAGGCAGCTGTAGGATAAGCATATTAAGTTAAGACCTTTTCCGGTATTACCTGACATTACAAATATTGAAATATTTAATTTTATTAAAATATTAATGACCATACAATACAAAAAACTGATTATAGTAACTTAAAATAAGTTTGTATTTTTCTTTATCAATTTTGTGGACCTCAGCCCGTGTAGAAATTATGTCCGGGTTCGGGCCGGATTCCGGCAGGGTTACCCTGCTTGTATCCGGAATCTGGACAGGCTGCCCGGTCGGATTCTGGTTGGTTTCGTCACGCTGCGCTGGTTGGATCCCGGCCGGGTTACCCGATCGGATCCCGAATACAAATAGGGTAACCCGGTCGGAA
>NC_046664.1:20353603-20357114 GCF_010883055.1 Belonocnema kinseyi | reverse complement strand
CCGGCCGGGCAATTAACAAAATATTATCCCGGTTTGACCTAGTCAGATTCTGGCCAGAAACCTTCTTCTGGTCGGGTCAAACCGGGCAATTTCTACACGGGAGATGTACAAAAATAGCAACATTAAGGTGGTATAAAATATTAAGATGGTAATGTTGTGAGAATCGTATAGGATGCTTCAGAATGTTCAGCATGTTTGTTATCCTTCCCTAAAATTTTAAGACAAAATCTATGTCATTGCAGGGAAAAAGCTGGGGGAACCCACACTAATGAAATCCATAATTTTATAAGTATCACATGTCCTTAATCCTAAAAAATAATGAAATGATTTTGAAAAGCATTTAAAATTATTCTACAATGTTTTGGAACCTGTAGAAACTTTATCGACCCTAAAATGTACCCACAAAAGCGGGAAATTTTAGCAAATTAAATGGCCAGTGCATGAATTGAATGAAAATAACAAAATCCGTCATTTGAAGCACTAGGCAAAGATCGCTAATATAAATTTCGCTTCGCAATTCACATATATATATATATATTTCAAGAAGCTTCTCTTTTTTCTCGTTTTTCGCTTCAGTGAGGTCTTCATTAATATAACTCAGTTTTAACTATCCCACTTTATACATGGAAAACAATTTTCATGAAAATTACAAATCAGATTATCGTTTCTACCTTTCAAAATTGCAGCTACTTTCGGATCAATCACCTTCTGCATCTTGACAGCCAATTAATCATTTATCAAGTCTTTGAAATTTGTCATGTTTTCTAACCTCAAATTGCTGAAAATCTGAAAACAATGATCATTTGATATTATTTGTTTAAGGGTCAAGATCGATTACAGATGAAAGGGATTACTTAAAAAATTCATAAGATAAAGTAAAATCAGAATGGTTTTACTTTAGAAGAATGTTAGGAAAATTGTATCGTTTGCAAATTAGCACACGGCAAAGTTGCTTTACATTGATATGTACTGTTCATTAAGGGAAGGAAATACTTTTTGTTTGTAAACGAAATATATTATATTATATGAGGAAGCAACATATAAAAAAGGTCCAAAATCTATGAAATTATGAAAATTTCAGCCAGCACAATCGTGAAACACAGATTGTACGCGAAGGTTACATGAATGTAACGCTTGCGTTGCAGTTATAGTGCTTGATGCTAGTATTGTAAAAAATTTACTTACCAAAGAATTCTTTCAAGAATTTTTCTTTCGCTACTGCTGCATTCTGTTTTTTGTAAAAAAAAAAGTTTAACCGCACTTGATTTCCCTTTACTCAAAACAAACTTACTCACTTTCAAAACTTCAAAACTTTCCACAAACTGTACTGACTGCAAAATAGACGCTTCACTGCGCTTAACCCCCTTCTTTGCCATCAATCACGACGTAATAATCTTCAAATCTAACGAGTCATTTAACCGAGATATAATAGCGCATAAATGATTTAGGCTCGTCTTATCGGCTCTGTTTGAACTACAATAAACCATTTCTTCGCAGTATTCTCTATAACAGTTGCGTCAGATTCATCAGATTATTGTAGTCGCTTATTTTTGATTCACGTTAATCGTTATTTCGAAAAAGAATGTTTAAATTATAAACCCCGTCTAATTGACCAGAGAAACTATGAAGTAAAAAATGCCGTCATGTAAAATGATTTTCTCAATAATAGTTATTATGAAATTGTTTGCAACATCATCGGCTAGCTGCTTAGGATTAAATCTCCGTGCACAAGTACAACCCGTGGGTACTGTACGAGTACTCCATGGACACGGCACGTTTAGAGCAGGACGAGCAGGAATAACATGTCCTAGCGGAATCGACCGTCATTGTGCTAGATTTTATGTATCTCCATTTGATGAACCACGTGGATATCTTCGACATACGGAAACTTTCAAAACACCTAATAACGAAATAATTTCTCAGGTTCATGTCTCTGATATCGAAAATGATCTAGTTCTAGCACGTCAAGCAGGCCGCATTGAACTAATTAGTGGTGGCCCTGGATTTACGAATGTCACCCTGAAATTTACCAGTGCATTGAACGTTGGAATCGAGAAAAACGTAGATCTTTACTGTCGTGATAATCCTCATCCCGCTTGAAATTTTCTTTGTTTGTACAATGTAAGCAAATGAAACTAATTTTCAAAATCTTCACATCACTTCTATGTAGATTACCATATGCTTCGCATGTACAATTTCGGAAAATAAAGCTATTTTTCAACACGCTGACATCACCGCTATTTATATTTTTATATCTTTTCTCTATATACGTCCACTCGACTTTGTTCAAACACTGATATCTGATAAGATACTATTGTATGAAACTATAAAACGTCTCAATAAATATTATATAAAAAAATACAACATTTATGTCCATTTAATGGGCTTTACCTCATGAATTCGAATCTAACCTCCACTTTTTTCCTTCACGTCATGTTTCTGAGTTTTTTAAAGAAGAAAAATCACTTTGAATTCCATTAATGCATTTAGAATTTCTTGTTCAAGTGATACAAAATTGCGGCGCACTATTGGAAACAAAACCTTATTTTAATGTTTCCTAAAATTTATTTAAAATTCTGCTAGATTAAAAAATAGCCTTAAAACCTTTCAGATTCTTTGGTCTATCTAACGCAGAGCTCAATTTCTGTTAAAACTCGGTTGCGAACTACAGTAAACGAGCCAAGGCCCTGGGAAGGTGCAAGCCTCAAATTGCATGTGGTTGAATTATTCTAAAGGACGCTGATGTCTACGGCGTGGATCCTAGGTAAGCTGTAAGACCCATTTGTGGTCCATCGGCGTTTAAAAGGCTTTAACACCTAACTAAACACATTGTCCTAGAAAATTATCAAGCACGATCAGCCCTAAAGAGAAAGAGCACAATAGGAGGTCTTAAGCAGCTCCTAGTTATACCAAGATCTTAGAGAAATTTAAAAGCTGGTCATGGGATCGGCCTACTTTTCATTTTAGAGCTGAATCAGCCCTCCAGAGAAAGTACATCTACTTGTATAGTACTGCAAGGTAAGGAGACACCCTCTCTTGTTAAAGTGCGATCCTAACCAATACTGGTCCTAGTTACTAGCATGGGACTGCTTTGAAGCACTGAAAAATCTAGCGACTGAAACCCGAGTGACTCTACTTTAGATCCCTAAGCACAGTGTCATCAAAGGCAATAAGATTTTGGACCGGCTAGCAAAGCTAGTGGCAAAAGAAAACTTGACTGTTCGCGAAACAGTTGTAGGCATTTCGAGCAGGTTAGTCACTAAAGAAATTAACAGTTGGCTGATCGGGGAATATCATAAGGAGTGGAGGCTGCTCACTGGCTGCAGACAGGCCCACCAACTCGTTGGCTCTCGTTTAAACTCTAATCGAGCTGACAAAAATGCAAGCTTGGTAGGAACAAGATATTTCAATTATAAAGGGGGAGGGTCGGTAAGGCCGGTTTTTGGCCTAATTTATTTTTGGACCAAAAAATCTGAAAAAATCATGGTAGTATCTTATAAGTATCCCGAGT
>NC_046664.1:20342288-20353503 GCF_010883055.1 Belonocnema kinseyi | reverse complement strand
GACTCGGGATACTTATAAGATACTACCATGATTTTTTCAGATTTTTTGGTCCAAAAATAAATTAGGCCAAAAACCGGCCTTACCGACCCTCCCCCTTTTCTCTTTATTTATAATCATATCATCTGAATTTAGTTATATTTAGAGAACTAGAAACAATATGATGAAAATATTTTTAAAGACAGTTTTTAATATTTGAAAACAAAAATATTCCAATTTAAAGAAATTAAATTTAAAGCAACTAAAATTGAAAGTTAAGAAAAGTATTTCAAATGAAGCATTAGCAATAAAGTTGTACTTTTTTAAATTGCAATGTCTGTGAACATTCTTAGCATACCTTGTAAGTCTTTTTATCCGCTGTAGAATCTTTGATGCGCATTTCTGAAACTCTTTTTTGCTTATAATTCAAATTAAAAAACTAAAACTGTAAAAACAAAAAATAAACTGAATTTCATAAAGTGCAAACGATAGCATTCAAATTGTGTAAAAGATTTCAGAAAATGTACAACGAAATGTAGATTTTCCATTATCTTTTTAAGAATTTTGAATTAAAATTCTCGTATCTAAATTTTGGTTCGACTTTTTAACCCCGTTTACAGCTCCGTTGATTTTTTGGTACAACTATACGCAGCCCATTCTTAAATATTTAAGATTAATTAAAATATTTGTTTAAGATACCCGAGAATACTGAAATGATTACTTGTCTCAAAAAATCAATTTTACAAAAAAAATGAAACCAAATTAAAAAATTTTGGACTTTTTCCGTAAGATTTAATTGTATATATTCAGTGATTGGAATATCATCCACACTGTGAATTTTCTTCGACCATTGTTATTATGAATGAAGTCAATTCATCTGAGAATGTGTTATTTTGGTCAGAAGAACAATATAAAATAATAGTAGATTCAGTTGTCAATGAATCAATCTTTATTTTCCAATTTCTTACAAAAAAACTTCGTACGTTTAGATCTTGTTGCAGGGCTTCTTTAAGGTAATGCATAACATAATTTTAAATCCAAATAATAAAAAATAACTAATTTTGTTTTACTCTAAAATTATGTTTTTTCTTTTAGAAAATAACAAAAGATTTAAATGTCTTGAATGACTTAATTAATATAACTAGAGGCAATTTAAAAAAAATGTACAACTTTCTTCATTATCATTTTTATTTGAATGCCCATCTCTTTAATTATTTTCTCATTGTCCATATAATAGAAAATGTATTGCAGTAATTAAAAAAAGTACATTTTCCTTTAAGGACCGTACTTAAAATGCGTAAAATCTCTAGGGGGAGGGAGAGTTTGAGAGATTTGGTTACGATTTATTAGGGGGGGGGCGATGTTTGCAATTTCGTAAATTAAACAATAACTTACATTGAGTGTACAGAAATTTATTTATAATTTAAAAAAGGACAGGGAATTTTATTGTTTAGTGAAAAGTCAGCGACTTGAAAAAAAATTTTGGAAAAGGCAGGAAATTTATATGACTTTGAATAACTGTCAAGCAGAATAAATTTTTATTTGAAATTATTTTATTCTGTTTGTAAAAGAGCTGAAATATTTTTTATGGACTTTCAACTGTCTTATTGAAAATTAGCGTTTTTAATCAAAAATTTATCTATTTTAGTAGAAAATGCATCTTTCTTGAATATAAATGCAACTATTTGGTTGAAAATTCAACAATTTTGTTAAAATGGTATCCTTTTTGCTTGAAAACTTACTGTTTTGTTGAAAATTCAAATATCTTTGTACAAAGTTTACTTCTTATTTGAGTGGCTGAAAGTAAAAACGGAACATAAAAAGTTTGATAGTAAAAATTTAACATCGATTTTTCGGAGTAAAAAAGGAACAAACAACTCTTTTGAGTAAAAACAAAACAAAGTTCTTCTGAGTAAAAATGGAACATACTGATTCTATGTTTAAAAATGGAACAAACGAGCGCTCGACTGAAGGGAGGGTATGCACGCACGCATGTTGGGTGGGGATAGAGACTCGAACCGTGCCTAGCTTTGAATCGTCATTTCTTCAAGAGTCTCAAATAGAAAAGAATAGCGAGAAAGCAAAATGCATTAGTTTATGAAAATTAAAAAATAAAGTATAACCGTTATTCTGATTACAGATTTAATTAATCTAATTGTTATTTTTTATGAAAAAAAGTTGATATTTTTATTTTTATTATTTATTATATTTAAAAATTGTTTGATTTTAAATAACTATACGTAGCATGATTCAGAAATGGACCCAAATGATCAACAATGTGAATGTTTGACAGTGTTTTTGGAACTTGCATGAGAAAAACTATTACAGAATTATTTCATTTAGCAAAACCTCTAGCATGCGTATTTTGCATCTCAATTTGAATGATACAGTGTATAGAATGCTATTTTCTATTTTTAGGTCACTTTTCAGGTACAATACAAGGGGGAAAAGGGAATTTAAAATTAAGATTTATGGTTTGGAAATTATTTTCTGAAAATTCCTTAAGAAATTACCAAACTTTAATTTACAAAAATTTATAAAACAGATACTTGTTTTCGCCATTCGAATTCCTATTTTCATTTCAATTTTGCAAAGGCACGGAGGTACGGGTAAATATTGATGCATCAAAAACCGACACACTGTGTCCCCTATTCCCTGTTTCCCCATTTTCAATAAATCCTCTTTTTTCACTCTATTCAAGATACTTTCCCTTTTTCTCCCCATTTTCTTTTTTTCAACTTGAATTCAAACTGAATGAATGAAAAACCATATTGGATAATGAAATATTTTTATTAACGATAGAAATACTTGTTGGATAATTCAATCATATTGGTTGAAGATTAATCTTTGAAAAGAAATTATTGTCTATTAAAAAAATATATTATCCCTAAAAAAGTTCCGTTAAATTTTTCCTTGAATTTAAATATTGTTCCGCTGTAATTCCTGCAGTAGCCTGAAAAATTATATTCTGAATTTTTCTATATTTTTTAACCAATAGTATAAACAAAGGAAGAACAATATAAGAAAATGGCAATATTGATATTTTATTGTTAATCTACACAAGAAATAAGGATCATTAGATCTAAGCAATACAATATAAATATTGCTATGTTCTTATATTGTTTTTACGTTCTTCCTTTATTTATACTATTCTTTAAAAAATATAGAAAATATAAAAAATTTAGTTGTTCAGTCTACCGCAGGAATTACAGCGGTACAATATTTAAATTCAAGAATAAATTTAGCGGTACTTTTCTGCAGATATATATTTTTTTTAATAGATAAAAATTTCTGTTCAAAAATTATTCTTCCACGGAATATGATTAAATCATCAAACAAACATTTTTATTTATAACAAAAATATTTAAATTTCATCATGGGGTTGTATTAATTCAGTTTGAATTAAAGTTAAAAAAGAAAAAGAAAATAGGGAGAAAAAGGGAAAGTAATCTTGCAAAGAGTGAAAGAAAAGGATTTTTGGAAAATGGGAAAAAAGGTAATAGGGGATACAGTGTGTCTATTTTTGATGCAGCAATATTTACCCGTACCTCCAGGCCTTTACAAAATAAAATGAAAATAGAAATTTAAATGGGAACAACAAGTAACTGTTTTTTAACTTTTCTGAAATTAAAGTTTAGTAATTTAGTAATTTAGTATTTAGTATTTGAAGTATTTTTTACGTAGTTAGTATTTAGTATTTTAGTAATTCCTTAAAGAATTTTCAGCAAATAATGTCCACCCCATCAATCTTAATTTTAAATCCCCCTACCCCCTTGTATTGGGTCCTAAATGAAATAATTATGTAACACTTTTTTTTATGCGGGTTCCAAAAACGCTGTCAGGCATCAACATTTATTTATAAAATATATTTTTTTACATTGTTCGCCATTTGTATCCTTTCTGAACCATGCTACGCATATTTATTTAAAGTTAAACAATTTGTTAATATTTCTCTCTGAGTAATTGCAATTTATATTTCCAAAAAACGTTGATTTTTAGTTAGTGTAAATGCCGATTTTTTCTATCAAAAGTAATAATTAGATTAATTAAATTTGTAATCATAATAGCGTTTAAAATTTCTTTTTTAACTTTTGTAAACAAATGTATTTTTGATAACTAGAGGTTTATCTCTAGTTCTCTTTTTTTTACAGAAAACTCGTCTTTTCGCTAGAAAATTTATCAATTTATGTAAACTATTTTTTTCTTTCCTGACTCAAAAATCTTCATTCATTGCAAATTCATATTTTTGGTTATAAAATTAATTTAAAAATAAAATTTCGTCTTTTTTTATTGAAATATCAACTAATACACTTTTTTGTTGAGAATTCATCTTTGGTGTTAGAAAATTTATTTGTTTGTTTAAGATGAATAAGTAAATTTGAGCAATCTTATTCCGTATCTGAAACATTGTTTTATTACGTTTGTAAAATATCGGATCTTAAAAATATTACAAGATTAAAATGCTGGTATTTGAATGTTAATGGTCAAGAAAAATGAAACAATGTTTAAAGAAAAATCTGAGAGGTTTTAAAATCAAGTTTTCACCCTACAAAACTTATCTTAAATACAAAAAATTTCCATTAGTCTCAAGTCTTATATCATATTATTTCTGGAAACTATAAATTACGTATAGTAAGACTGGGGGCGGGGCGGGGGATGCTGAAATATTTTGTTACAGTTTGTTACAAGGGGGTGGAAGGGTCGTGAAGACGACCAATAATCCAATACGTAATTTAAGTACGGCCCCTTATCAGCTTTGCTGACTTCAGATACAGAAAATTGGCAATCTGAAGGTAATATCAATTATGTAGGTGATAATTTTAAAAGGATCGGGTATAAAATGTTAAAGTAAAATACGAGGTGTGTTCAAAAAGTAAGGTGACTTTTCAATTTTCGCGGGCTACGTACACTCAAGTTTTAAATTTTTTGTGTTGTTGTGTTGGTACACTCGTCACGATCATATGTTCACAGTTTTGACTATATAGCTCGTGTTGTCTTTCTGGCAAAGGCGTAAAAGGTTAGAAGGGTTTCGTGTGCTCGACGATTTGCTTCTTTCGAAAAAATGGAGCAAAGAGTTTGCATTAAATTTTGTGTGAAAAATGGAATCCAGTGCTCTAAAACTCTTGAAATGTTGACAGTTGCATACGGTGAGTCTACTCTGAGTAAGAAAAATGTGTATAAGTGGTACAAGCTGTTCCAAGAAGGCCGAGAGGATGTCGAAGACGAACCTCGCCTTGGACGTCTCAGCACGTCAACAACAGATGAAAATGTTCAAGCAGTGGAAGAAATGGTTTTGAAAAATCGCCAAATTACCATCAGAGAAGTTGCTGAAGATTTTGGCATATCCGTTGACTCATGCCATGCTATCTTTTCGCATGTTTTGGACATGAGACGTGTGTCAGCGAAATTTGTTCCAAAACGGCTTAATTTTGATCAAAAGATCCACCGCATGACCATCGCTCAGGAGATGTTGAATGAAGGCAATAATGATATTCACCGGATTTGGCCCCCAATGACTTTTTTCTTTTCCCAAAACTGAAGAGACCCATGAAAGGACATCGATTTTCAACGATTGAGGAGATAAAAACTGCATCGCTGAAAGAACTCAAGGTTATACCACAAAATGATTATCAGAAGTGCTTCGATGATTGGAAAAAGCTTTGGCACAAGTGTATTATATCTGAGGGGGATTACTTTGAAGGGGACAACATAAATATTGAGGAATAAATGAATGTTTTTCGAGAAAACCATAATGTCACCTTATTTCTTGAACACACTTCGTATCGCAGAAGTAATTTAGTTAAATCTTATCGACTCTGTTTGAAATATGATAAGCAGGTACCTCGCAGTATCCCTATAACAGTTGCGTCAGAATCATCAGATTATTGTAGTCGCTTATTCTGATTCACGTCAATAGTTGGTTTGAAAAAGAATTTTTAAGTTATAAAGTCTCTTTATTTCATCAGAGAAACTCTAAAGTGAAAATGACGTCGTGTAAGATGATTTTCTTGTTAATAGTTATCATAAAATTGTTTGCAACATCATCAGCTAGCTGTCTTGGATTTAATAAACGTGGCCAAATAGAACCTGTGGGTAACGTACGAGTACTCCATGGACACGGCACGTTCAGAGTAGGACGAGCAGGAATAACCTGTCCAAATAGATTAGACTATCATTGTGCTAGATTTGAGGTATCTGAAGTGGATGAGTCACATAGATATCTTCGACATACGGAAACTTTCATAGCACCTCAAAACCAAACAATTTCTCAAGTTCGTGTTTCTGATATCGAACCTGATCCATTTCTTGCATGTCTATCAGGCCGCATTGAACTAGTAAGTGGTGGTCCCGGATTTACAAATGTCACCCTCAAATTCACCAGTCAATGGGAATCTGGAATTCAGAAATACGTAGATCTTTATTGTCGTCGTAATCGTCATCGCGCCTGAAATTTTCTTAGTGCCTCCAATGTAAACAAATAAAACTAATCTTCAACATCTTCACATTACTTCTATGTATATTTCCATATGCTTACAATAGACTTTGTTTAAACTTTGACAAGCCTGAGGAAATCTGGATAACATAAAAAAGTTAAATCTCAAAATGTAAAAATCTGAAGCATTTGCAATTGGCATGTTATCAGACTTTATGAATAATGTTATAAATTAGATATTTGCGTTTACAATTTAAGAAAATAAAACTAAATTTCATCTTGCTGGCATCACTTTTATCCATATCCTTATCCGTTTTTCTATATCAGCGTCCAATCGCCTGTGTTTAAACACTGATATCTGTTAAGAGACTTTTATAGAAGACTATTTCTAACGTCACAGTAACTATACTGCACAAAAAATATCACATATATGACCATAAAATTAGGTTTGCGTGATGAATTCGAATCCACCTTCCACTTTTTTCCTAAACGTTATGTTTCTGAATTTTTCTGAGGAAAGCATTGAAGAAATTATTTTTATTATGAGTATAGTAATGTAAAAGGGATGAAAAGTTTTGCAATAATACATTTTTATTAGTCCAATGACTCATTGTCCAACTGATTAGTATTGTTTTCCTACTTTTTGAAGAAAAAAATATTTTAAAATTCTACAATTTTAATTTGTAGTGCTTGGCAGAAATTTTGATCTGGCCCCGATCGGGACCAGATCAGGAATCTCAATTGAGCTAGATCTTGGACGAAACACGTCCAGACTGGGGCCAGGTCGGGATTCCTAATCGAGAAAGCTGATCGGTACCCGATCAGTCTCATTGTGATCCATTTATGAATTTGGCAAATAAAGATTTAATTTAAGTAAGCTCGAAACCAGTGAATAATCTTCTTGTTTCGAGTACCTCAATCTTTCGAATTTTCAACAAAGATAATATAAGTTAAAACTAAAGTAGTGCGGACGCGTAAAGAACAGTTGTCAGAAAAAAATGATTACTTCTTGCAATACATTTTTTTGTCTATATAACTACTTAGCAAATTAAAACAAATACGATCCTAATAAATGATTGTTTAATTTGTTGGCGAAAATGAACCAGAATTGACGAAAATTTAAGAAATTTAAATTAGATTATAATCCAAATTAAAAATCCTATTTAACGTCCAATAATCAAATTGATGCAAACTCCTGTTAAAAAAAAAAAACAAGAATCCAACGACCAAATTTGGACCACAACGAACAAACAAAAACGAAAATAAATCCTATTGCAATTTGAAAAAAAAAAAATGTTGGGACAAAAATTTTTAAAATGAAATAAAAAAAAGAGGAAAGGAAAATGAGAAGGTTACTTTTGAAGAAAATATTTCTGGTTATTTAACATATTAGTTACAGAAAATAACTAATTATTATTTTTATTAGGATTCATTAATTTCGATCTGATGGACATTTTTATAAGTTGACATGCCATTATTAATCATAAAAGAGAAAAATAATATTTCTTGCATTTTAAAACTACGCGCGAATAGCAACCAATTAGATGCCGTGTGCAACGCATGCGCAGTTGAGTAAATCGTTCTCTTTTGATTCTACTACTGTAGTACTGTATTCCGAAATTCATGTTATGAAAAGATGTCTTTAATCTATTAATCAAATAATAATATAATAATTTAAAACAAAAGTAATTGATAAATTTTATCATATAATAATATTTGACTAATCTAATTGTAAATATACCAATTTCATATAAAACTGTTTTATGTCAGCCAGAAATTGATTTTAAAGTGGATCTAAATTTTATGGCTGGTCGAAATTCATAAATTGAATGGGCTGAACAATATTAATTTCCGATACGCTTACATTGCCATCTATGATAATTTCATTTATACTTACTGGCAAAAGAAAATTTAATGGATTATTAATTTATTTGAGGTTAGGTACCTCCGAACAGAGGACGCACTGGCCTTAGGCATTTTCAATAATTGACACATTATTATACAATTGATGCAAAATCCTGATAAACAAAACAAGAATCCAACGACCAAATGTGGTCCAAATTTGGTCGTTGGATTCTCGTTTTGTTTAACAGGATTTTGCATCTATTTGATTATTGGACGTTAAATGGGATTTTTAATTTGGATTTTGGTCTAATTTAAATTTCGTAAATTCAGATTATTATAAACGAGTAATATTCGAATTTTACTGCACTATCAAAAAACACCAAGCAGCACTAGTTCTGCGAGCGCATGTAGATGGCGTTTCAGTAGGAAATCGGTCAGACGCAAGTGTGGGCAAAAGAGTTCTACTGACCAGGGCCAGACCAGGAAAGGCCTTTCGGGGCCAGATTCAGGAAATCCCGTTCGGGGCCAGATCGGTATTACGTTAGAAATCAGGCGATTTCTGCAGGGTTGAATATTATGAAATTTTTTATTTGGAAATCGTATAATTTCATATTTTATTACTAAAAAATGAACGAATTGATAATTCAGTCATACTGTTAGAAGCATAGTTTCTAATGAAGACCGCAGTGGTCTATATAGTTTAAATTGAATAGCCTAAAAAAATCAATTCTCTTAAATTAAAAGAAGTTTAAAATCAGCAATATTATTAAATTAATTATAAACCATTCCAAATCAATGCATTAATCCTGTGTAAATATAACAATATTTCAATTTTATTTTTTTAATTAGCTTAAATTAGAAAATTAGAAATAAAATAAATTAGAAATAAAAAAAGGAATAGAAAAGCTGTGTGTAGTGGTTCCAAAATATTGGGCGAGTTAAAAGGAGGATGGACTGCAGTCAACAAATTGTTTTTCATAAAACTATATGGCAATTTAATTAAATTCAATTTAACACGATTCAAATTTGTAATATTTTAAGTAAAAATATCTATTTTTTACGAAACAAATCAATTTTCATCTAAAAAAATGATTTTCAAAAAGAAAAAAAAAGAAAATAATAAATAAAACAAAATCAACTGTTTTATAAAAAATTCGAATTTTTGGAATTTTTGTAAAAATTCAAATTTTCTTTGAAAATTAATATTTTCGGATCTAAAATTGCCTGTTTTGAGTCTTTCTTGTTTCCCAATTCAAAAATTAGTTTTTTCTAGTAAAAATTAATTTTTTTAAATGAAAAATTTAACAATTCTACTTTTGGTTGGAGTTTATTTTTGTAGTCCAAAGTGCGAAAAAAATCAATAATGTTAATAATGATTCTGTAAGAATTATAATTTACATGGATGTAATTATAGTACCTATGATTTGGCGTATTGAACATGAAAGAAGACAAATAGTTGTACGGTTGATATTTCCACTAAAAAGTGCTTAATTTTTTATAACAAAACAAATCATTTACTTCAGAAAATACTAATTCTCAACCATATAACTAAATTTTCAACTAAAAATAGATATTTTTAAGCTAACATTAAATAGTTACATTTTCAGTTTAAAAAATTAAATTATAACTACAAAAAAACGAATTTTCAAGAAATTAGTTCAATTTTCATCCAAAGAAATTAATTTTTAATTAAAAATATAACGATTCAATTATTAGTAAAAAATGCATTTTCAAAAAAAGAAAATAAATTTTTAACCGAGAATATCAAATTTAGTTTAAAAATTTTTTATTTGCGATAAAAAGAGGTGTAGATAAATTTCCAGTTAAAGAAATTATTTTTTAACTAAAATGATAGACTTTCGACAAAAAAATACATTTTTGAGCCAAAAAAGTCTTTCAATTTGAAATTGCTTTTTTTCAAGTTGAGTTTAAAGATGTTTAATATTCTTAAATAATTTCAAAAAGAAAATAAGTTTGAATTTCTATTTCTGAAATCTTCTCATTTTGAAGTCTTGAATTTGATAAATTATTATCTTTATTTTTAATGGTTTTAAATATATTATGCAGCCATATAATTTAAAATTGTTTAATTACGAATCCTTTTAACAGTAATTTGTGCAATTAGGTCTTCCGATTTTATATTTGACGATTTCGAAGAATTTGAAAAAATAAGCACTTCTGTGCGTTTCAAATTAAAATCAAACAACTTGGAATATTCTAATTCAAAATTATTTTAAATTAAATGGACAATAAAGGTTTTTATATGAAATTTTAAAATTCACAAAGAATTGGCAGTAAAATTGTTAATATAAATCTGAAATATTTTATCGTTTTCTCTAAAAGAAAAAAAATCCGGTAATTTTTCGTCGAACTAATACAGATAGTATCTACTCAAAACGTACTAATTACTTTTTTTATGAAATAATAATAACATTTCAATTCTTTTTTCCAATCGTATTTGAAAAAAAACCTCATATTTTTTCGTCCATAAAAAACCTTATTTTAAAAAGTCCCTAGTGTTGACCTCTATTTTTGACCCCCTTGTTTTTAAAGCCAAAAACCGTCATTTTTAAAGCTTCGAAAATTAAATTGTTTTAAAATTTTGCCTTTAAAGTATAATAAATATCAAATGAAATTATAGAAATTCAAAGAATGGTAAATGTGAATAAGTATAATCATTAAAAAGATATGTTTTGTTAATTGTTTTATTACATAAAAAATAGTAAAGTGGGAGGGTCGGCAAGGCCGGTTTTTGGCCTAATTTATTTTTGGACCAAAAAATCTGAAAAAATCATGGTAGTATGGTATCGTATAAGTATCCCGAGTCGATTGCACGCTAAACGGACTACCCTCCATCCTCCAGCCATCCCCACCCCCCCTACAAATATAGGAAACACCACTACCCACCAACTGTATTTTCGAGAGATTTGACACTCTTAAACATGTATTCTGAGGTTAGCT
>NC_046664.1:20326106-20342188 GCF_010883055.1 Belonocnema kinseyi | reverse complement strand
GTTTAAGAGTGTCAAATCTCTCGAAAATACAGTTGGTGGGCAGTGGTGTTTCCTATATTTGTAGGGGGGTGGGGGTGGCTGGGGGGTGGAGGGTAGTCCGTTTAGCATCCAATCGACTCGGGATACTTAGAAGATACTACCATGATTCTTTCAGATTTTTTGGTCCAAAAATAAATTAGGCCAAAAACCGGCCTTACCGACCCTCCCCCTTTACAGGATTTATAGGAGAGAATTTGGTTTCAAAACATTTTAATTCCTTAAACATTTACCAAGTGTGTTCTAGGAGAATTATTTGTCTTGACATTCATAAACTGTTTTATTTCTCATGAAAATTCTAACTTTTCATGATTTACAGGGCCAAGAAAACAGTTTCAACAAATAATAATTGTTTGAACGACTGAAAACTAGTTCAAAAATTCTCAAAAACTTATCAGTTATCGAATAAAAATAATTTATATTTTAAAAAATCTAAAAAAACTGTTATTACCATATATCTGATCAGAAAGCTTAATCAAAAATTCAAAATAAGTTCAACCACTTTAAAAGACAATAATTTTGTAAAATGAAGAAATACGGTTAATCAGAACACCTTTCTGTAAAGGAAAATAACAGTTAAATTATCACCTGTATCTCATTTTCGAAAACGGATTGTTGTATCATAAAAACAAATAAAAAATTTGGATGATCGTATCTCGGAAAAAAGGTCAAATTAAGGTTCAAAATCATCAAGGTTAAAATTATGTTATTTTAATTTCTCTTCAAAAGTTTTAAAATCAAGAGTCTTAAGTCAAAAAGAAATGACTGGGAATTATTCATTAATAAACACTACAGAAAACTGTGCCTAATTTCCTCAAATGGCATATATACATAAAAGTTTATTATCCTCAATTTAAAATATTGATGTCATTATTATTTCAAATCTACGCTATTAAATAATAGTAAGAATCCAGCTCAATTCATAATACTCATGAAATTCTGTAAATTAAGAGAATTCAAAGAATTTCAAGAATTCAGAATATTTAAGGACTTCAAGGAATCAGTATGTTTAAAATGTGCTATTAGTTAATCAATGATATTTAATTTGACATATTTAATTTTATTAAAAATTTGTGAGAAGCTTTTTTCTGAAAAATAAATTTTTGCTCCATAAATGGATGTAGAACATTTTTTTAAGTGATGCATAGATCGAGTTAACATAGATTAAACGGTTCTTAAAATAATTGACAAAAACTTAGAAAAATAATAAAAAAGATCTTTTTCAAATTTAAAATTTTTTTCGAATCTTTTTAAAACTTTAAAAACGCATAAATGTCTTTTACAATTATGTGAATCTTTGCAACACTTCTTAACAAATTCGACACGATGAATAAAATAGCCTTGAAATTGTATTGCCTTGTTTTGGTCAAATGTCCTTTTTTGAAACCTCCTGAATCCGAAAAACAGGTTAACTGCCGCAAGAATGTACAGATTTGATTAACCTATAGTATACTCTTCTGGTGACTCAAATTGAAAATCATGTTTGTCAACAAGCAATTTTGGATAAAAATTCAAAAAGTTATAGCATTTTCCAAACTTTGTGTCTAATTTTTTTAAGATTTAAAAAGGCTATGCATGTATATTAAGAGCACTTAAAAAGGCAAACAAGAAATCTCAATGACTTTTTTTAAATGATAAAAATACCGGAGTTATAGCATTTTAAAAATAAAAAAAAACGAAAATGAACATTTCAAGCCAAACGCAAAAAAAAATAATGCAAAATCAAACAATCTATTTTGCGCTAAACCTAGTCAAGGTACGACAAAAAATAGCATACAAAATAAAAAGCTACAAATATGCTATTACACTATTTCTATAAGATGCGTTGTTTTGTCATATCGCGTCAAAAATAAAATGCAAAATGAAAGAATAAAATTTTTCGGGGAATTGAACAAGTTATAAAAACATGAATGGAGAAAGATAGATTGGACGCGTAGTGGTTGTTTTATTCTTAAAGAATTAGGCATTGAAAAGAAAAAACTAATTTTTTTTTAAAAAGCACACAAGATAAAAAAATTATAAAATTCAAACTTTGATTGCCCAAAAAGAATGAAGAATGATAAATTCTATTTTGCAGTCAAACTACGCAAGGTATGGCAAAGGATGCATTAACAAAAATCGTGCACCCAAAAAATATTTACAAATTTTTTATGATTTACTTTTTCTAGGCTACACATAGTTTTTATTTTGTTAGTGAAAAAAATTATTGAAAAAAAATTGGACAAACGACAAAAGCAACGAAAAAACAATTGGACAAAAGTTGTTCACCCAAAAAAGAGCTACACATTTGGTACCCATCATTTCTTGACAGGATGCGTAATTTTTGTTTTAATCGTGAAAACTTACATTAGAAATATAAAAAAAATTTTTGGGAAAAGAACGAAAGGTACAAAAAAAAGTTAATCAAGAAGAGTTGTACACCCAAAAAATGTCTGTAAATTCTTTTAAAATCATTTGTTAATGGAACGCGAAACAAGTTCAAATGACATGTTTAATAACAAAATTGTTTTTTTTTATATTCTCATTAGAGGAGGTCTTAGATTTGTGTAACATTTGAACCTCCCTCTCGTTATTTCTGTTCATCTAAATTCAAAAAATTAGATTTATACATTTCTGAAATCGACTGCTATTAATTTCTGAAAGAAAATCCGATAAATGAGCGTTTAGAGAAGAACTATAATTTTTTTTTATAATAAATAAATACCTACCTGCCTAAAATTTTTTAGGGTAAGGATAAAACTTGGGACCTTTTCTTATTTCGGAGTAACCGTCGCAAGTAAATTTCGTCTGGATCAAAGCGACCACCGTTTACAGTGCGATCTTTAAAATAGTAATGATGAAATTATACTAGTATTGAAACCAACTAAAACCATGTGTGTCATTATTTGCTCGTTAACCAAGTAATTTAAAAATTTATTTGAGTGAGAAAAAAGTTTTTATTCTCGTTTATATATTTTTCTGAATTCACGTGTACAAAACTAGAATATGTACGTGAGAATATCGTAAGAAACGAAGGTCATATAAGCCCCAAGGGGAAATATTATAAATAAAGAAGACTATAAAAATTAGCTGAATGATTCAACACAGCAAAAATGTTTTTCAAATAATATAGGTGAGATTGGTTGGTTTCTAAAAAACAGAAAATAAAGTTATCAAACCTATTCATCAGAGGCATAGCTAACGCCGTATTAGCCGCATGAATGATACGAGGCCCCCGCGGTCCGGTACCCCCAAATAAAAATTAATGAATGGCGTTTTTGTTTATGTTCCGAAAAAGAGCAGCCCAAGAAATTTTGATAAGGGGTCCCTTTAGGGCTAGCTACGTCACTCTAAAGTATACATGGCGCAAGGTAAGAGTATTTTTGGATTATTAGTTATTAACAAACTATTTACAACATCAGCCAGCTGTCTAAGAGCTCATGTCCATATACTACCTGTTGATATTGTACGAGTATTTCATGGATACGGCACGTTTAGAGTAGGACGAGCGGGAATAACCTGTCCAAACGAAATCGATTGAAGCTGTGGCTTAAAAAAAGTTCGCAATCCGTCTTACACGCCAATGCTATTCTTATAGACGTTTATGCGTGGTAAACGCCCTTCCAAAGTATCTTCCAAGTAAATTCCATTATAGCAATACTAGAGCGTTGCGCGACATAGAAAAAGAATAAATTGCCTTCAGACTCCGACATGTGTAAGACGGCTTAGCTTGAATACAATAAAAGCATAAGAATTTAGAAACAGGAAGAATAAAGAGGCTTCTGCGAGGAATGAAAGAAAATTCAGGACGCAGCGAAGCTCGGCAAGATGAAGAAGTAACGCTAAATCACTTGATGGAAGTTAACTGCCCGGGTTTACAGAAAACGCAAACCGGCCGTGAGGTGAAAGGCTGGAGCAAACAAATAGACAAGTCTGGCGAGAATTTCGCCGCCAAGGTTGCTGATATAAAAAAATTTTAATTGGCCGTTGGATCCTTCTGCCCCTTTAAACCACTTAAGGCGAATGTCGTTTATAGAGCGCTTTGAGAATGGAGCATGGGTTTCGTCATCTCCCCACTAAAGAAACTATTGAGAGCAAGCCAACCAATCAACTTAACTTCCCTTATCCTGAAGGCGCTAGAGAGGCTAGTCGAGAGGTATATTAGGGATGAGGAGCTTTAGCCTCTCCGCTGCACCTAGGGTAGCATGCCTTCCGGGCAGGCTGGTTGTTAGAAACTGCGCTCTATGCTGTCATGGCAAAATAAGAGCAGCAGCTAGGACAGAAAGGATATGTTGTGGACACCTTCTTGATATAGAGGGGCCTTTAGCAATACTTTTTAGAAGTCATCTTTCGAGAGGCTTCACGGTGTGGCATGACGGAACAGCCAGTAAGATGGATAGGAAGCATGTTACGCCGGAGGACACTCGAAGCCAGATGGGTCAGAGTTCTAGACATGGCAATAGCGCCCCGAGGATGCCCAGAGGGAGGTGTGTTGTCACTCCTCCTGCGGTTCATTGTAGTGGAGGGTCTCCTTTATAGGCTAAATAAGGAAGGGATACACATATGACTTTGTTATTCTAGTCAGGGGAGCTTATCTAGAAACATTGGTGGCCTCATGGCTTCCGGAAAAGACCAGTCGGATCATTTTCACAAGGAGGCACAAAGTGTCGAAAGTTGACGCTCCTGCATTTCATGGTGGAAGGCTGACATTCACAGACTCAGTTAAATATTTGGTGGTTATCCTAGATAGCAAAATAACCAAGTGAACCTTAAAACGATACAGGAACAGCTGCGATTATTACAAACACTAGCGTTTATACGTGTTATGGGAGAGATAAAGACTGCACCCACAGCGTAGATAGGATTCATAATATATGATAAACTCCCTACACGTTGCAATAAATGCCAAGGCGGCGCACGCGATGGGCCGCCTCAGAAAAGCAAATAGATAGACTTAAGGAACTAGAAACACTAGGATCTTAAGTGACATCAGCACACGCCGATTCTAGAAATGCAGCGAAATAAAATAATTAAACCCTTCAACTTCACCAGGACAATCTGAGTCTGCATCCTAAGCAGTAATATGTGGAAAGCAAATAGTAACCCGGCCTTTCAAGAGAAAATCCGGTACAAATTCTGCTCCAAAAGAGTAGAAGATTTAGAAATAGAAATCTATAAAAGCGCGGAAAGGAGGGTGATAGGGATCTCGCTTGGGTGGATTGTCTCTGTTTTTCAGGCTGTTATCCTGCCCATCCTTCGCTGTATTAGGACAGTATTGGAAGACAGGTTTTAAAATGCAAAATGGCAATAAGTCAACCAACTGGTAATTTATTGCTATCCTTGATGCACTTACGGTGTTGGCCGCGACACTGCCCTGCCGAACGCCCATGAAAGATAAAGTCAATTGTGAAAAACACGAAGTGCCTAATTTGTAGGAACTACGATTGTCGGGCAGCAGCCTCCGTTGTCTGACATCGTTCTGCACGACTTTGAGAAATAAACTATATTCGTGATCAAATTCTCGCTTCCGGCCGACTACAGCATCACTGGCAAGAAGAAGGAAAAGGAGGAGATGTATCAAGACCTTAAAAGTGAGCTATGACGACAAATTCTTTTGTTTTTATTTTTCTACATATTTAAAATTAATGTTTAGAAATTGTTATTCAAAATTTAAAATTTTTTTGGTCACTAAGGTTATTAAAGCAGTCTTAGACTGCACTGTTCTTTATTTTTATCAGTTTTAGGTAATTTTTATGAGGTTTAGCACTTTAATAAAGAAAAGTATTGAGGCGTTTGTGAAATGAGTGAAATTTACTTATTAGTTTTACACATTTTAAATTCTTATCTTAGAAAATATATTCCACATATAAAACTGACCTGAGTAAAACAAGTATAATAAAATAATTGGATAAATCGAAGACTATGCATTTTATGGAGACTGTCATATAGCAGAGTTTTTTTTACTATTCAGGTTATTCAAGCGTTTTCGCCACTTTCTTCAAGATTCAAAAAATCTCTGTACGGTTGTTTGCAGTACTTAAAAAGATTAGCATTTTCACTAAATCACTTTTATCGAATAAAAAAATTTACTTTCCGAAGGTCCTACATGATTATCATGACATTTTCATTTTTTCGAAAAATTGACAATTCTAATTTTGACGGCACAAAAAATAAAGAAAAATAACAAATTTCATTTTCCAATAAAACTATGCAAGATACGACAAAAGATTAACGGATGAAAATAGTACACCCAAAAAGATCTGCAAATTGCTTTTTATTCATTTATTTATAGGGCGTCCAGTTTTTATTTTAATCCTAAAAAACAGCAATAGAAACAAAAAAATTAAATTTTTCGACAAACCACACAAATTGGGAAACGAAAAGAGGAAAAATTTGTTCGTCCAATAAATTTTGCATTCAAAAAAGATCTACAAAGTAATAACAATATAAAGCAATAATAACGCAAGATACAATAACACTTTAAGTAATGCAATTTTTCGCCTCAATTATATTCACAATTTTTCTGCGAGTCCCTCAACGCTAGGATGCGTATTTTCGGTTTAAATCGTAAAAGTAACATTGAAAATAAACAAGTTAAGTTTATCAAAAAACAACACAAGTTGCAATGAAATGTTTAATAACAAAAGTTCACGTTTTGGACAAAACCGTGTGCGAAGCAAGAGATACGTGATAGGAATGTGTTCATTCTAGGGAAAGGAGCTTTAACAAAAATGATATCACATTCACCGAATTAGAATTGTCGATTTGCTGACATTTAATTTGGAAAGTCCTGTGCACAAATGTAAGTAAACGATCGCGAAATAAGTTAGAGCGCGCGGTGTAAACGGCCGTGATTGCGAATTGTGTATTCATAACTATGAATTATCAAAGGAAGAGTTTAATTTGGTCGGAAAGTTAAAAATTCAAAATTTGATTGGACCAACCATTTTAAACCACATTTTTCAAGATTTAAAAATTCTATGTGCGGTTATTTATAGTACTCAGAAACTCAAACAATTTATCCTTATGACTTTTTTCTATAAAAATAAAATCATCAGAGTTACAGCATTTTCAAAATCCAAAAAAAAAACTAAGATGAACATTTTAAGCAAAACATTGCATGATATGAAAAAAATTCAGGAAAAGAAAAACTTTGCTTTTGGTCAGCGTCGCTGTGCTGGTCTCCCTGGGCCTGGCGAGCCTTCGTGCCCTCCTGGGCAGAGGCTACTTTACCAGGACTTCTGGTAGTCTTCTCGGGCGTGGCGAGCCGCTCGTGTCCTCCAGAGCAGAGGCTACTGTACCACAACTTAGTTGGACGTCGTTTCTGGAAGTTGCCCCCTCACGGGCAGGTTCCGTTTGTTGGACCGCAGGAAGGGGTCCAGTCGAGCCATCGACTGGTTCTGGGTCCTGCGCTGGTAGGTGGCGGCAACGAGAGGCGAAGGGCCCCCTTGACCTTCAAGAGGTATTGCCAGGCCTGGAGGCCGTCAATGCGATGGTGGGTGAAGGGCCCCAACACGCGTAGACCGTGGGGGCAACTGACCACGTATTAAGGTCTCTTTGCAAGGTTGCTTCACCGGCGCTGGAGGTGATCGCAGAAGTTCTTCCTCATCTAGAGTGATAAAGTCGTCATCATCGCTATCGTCCGGGCAGAAGCGCTTGCGAGGGCAAGGGGTGCCTGTCGACGAGGCAGCCGGATCTTCGTAACGTCTGGAGTTATCCAGACGGCCCGAAGAAGCGGCCGAAGAAGTGGGAGGAGTTGGAGGAAGAGGAGGGTCTGAGGTTTTCCACCTGTGGGAAGCCTGAAGGGCGTCGCGGAGGGCGGCCAAGCGACGGCGGGCTCGGGTGCGTTTGCCGGGACGAGGATTTCTGGATTTGCCAGGCATACGTCTGGCAAGGAGGAGCATGATGAGGAAAAGAGAGAGAGAGAGCAGGGAATCGAGGCCGCAAGAAGGGCGTACCGCCCCCCCGAAGCATTTAGCAGAGGGATCCTGGGCTGCTATGAGCTTACCGGCCCTATAGTGGATAGGAAGAGAGGGCGGGGCTGCTGAAAGCGTACCGACCCAGAAGGATTAGACTGATAGGAAAGAGGCGAGGCGGGGCTGCAAGGAGCGGACCGACCCTGAACCACAAGAGGGAGAGAGAGAGAGAGAGAAAGGAGTGAAGGAAATGAAGGATTAATTCTCGAGAGAGAAAGAAAGAGCGACCTGGAATTATTTTTGTTATTCGAAAGCACTTTATTTTGAAAAAATGGTACTAAGTACCGAAAGCGACCAGAGAACTGAAGTTACCCTACTAGAACCCCGAATAGAAGTGCGTGCCTACGCTTGCACGCATCCGATTTTATGTCCGTCGGCCGCGAAGCGGGTCGGCCGGCGACTGGCGCGGTACTCTCGGCCACTCGCGTTATTGATGGAGGGGCGTAGCGGCTGCCCTGCCCATCCCTACCATTGAGGTGTTTGAGCGCGCAGCATCTGCTCGGACTAGCGACAACATGGCGCGTCGTGCGAAGTTTCAAAAATATAGTAACAGTAAAATAAAATAGAAAAGAAAATTACAAATATAAAATTGAGACAAAATCACAAAATGAAATGAAAAATGCCTAGCGGAAACACGCAGGACTAACAACTAAAAGATATAAAATGACAGGTAAAATTACAGCAGGTGAAAATATAAAATAATGAATTTTAAAATATAAGATCCTACAAGGTAAAAATAAAAATCGGAAGGTACAGAAAATATAAAATCTAAATTATAATTTTAAGAAAAGGCGAAAGATATCGTTAGAAGTAAAATTAGAAAGGAAAACATTAAATCTAATACTATAATTTTTCTATAAAATACAAGCCGAAATGTAAATTCAGAAAATTCTGCGCTCGTGAATTGTCTACCATTATCTGTGTGTAGATGTCGCGGAATTCTAAATCTAGAAAACATCTCTTTAAATCTTTGAATTGTCGTACCAGCCTCAGTAATATTAATTTTAAAAATCTCGACTTATTTAGAGTGCGCATCAACTACCAAAAGGTACATTTTACCACATATTGGGCTTGAAAAATCTGAGTGAATTCTGTCCCATGGCTGATCCGGCCAGGGCCATGAATGCAATGGGGACCTGGGTGGAGTTTGTTGTAACGAAGCGCATGCTTCACATGTTCTTTACAACTCTTCAATTTCTTTATCTATCCCAGGCCAGCAAATATAAGATCTGGCAAGATTTTTCATTTTAACCATCTCCATATGACTTAATTGTAATTCGTTTAACATCAATTCTCGCAAAGTTTTCGGAAATACCATAAACATTTGGAGTCTGCCGGCCATTTACTCAACGTGTAATTTACAACATCGAACAAAATCTTATTTTTTCGAGTTTTATTTCAAACTTTTATCCAATCATTTATAAAGGTGCTTTCATTTTGATAGTTACAATATTTTTAAATTTCTGTTTCTTTCTCGGTAACATACGTACAATCCTTTAAGGGCAGACGTGATAATGCATCGGCATTACCATTGTTGGCTGATTTAACAAATCTTATCAAATACTGAAAACCCAACAAAAAATACGACCATCTTTGTAATCGAGATGCTGTAATTTATGGGATACCCTTTTTTGGTCCAAAAATGTGATCGGGTTTTAGTATAAATTTACGGCTATACAAATAAATATGAAATTGCGTCACACCAAAAGTTATCGCCGCTGCCTCTCTGTCAGTCGTAGTCCAATAACGCTCTCTTTTTGATAAGGTTCTATATTGAAAAGCGACGGGTTTTTTCAATTCCTGGTTCAATCTCGTTGTATCAGGTATAAAATGTGAATAGAAATTTACTATTACCAGAAATTAACGTCCCAGGTGCGAATTTTTCGTTGGGCCATTGTCGGGCCAACTTTCTCGGAGTTGGGCTAACTTTTCCAACCAGGCATTGACCAACATACCGAAATGATAACTATGGCCCAACTCTGTTTACCGACTATTGGCTACTATGGTTGGCCCAACTGTGACTACTAGAAGTCGGCCCAACAGCGAAATTATAAGTTTGGCCCGACCATGTTATTCGACTATTGGTACAATATCCGTTAGCAAAATCGGGCCAACTATGGAAATTACACGGAAAAAATATCCATTAAATTTTATAAAACTAATCTTATAGTAAAGAATACGATAAGTAGTTTAATAAATATAAAACAATCACTACACTGTTTATAATCGTACGCTATGAAAATTTTTATTCGCCTTGGGGCTCGAACCCTATAAGTTTCGCATTCCTAATTCCTAACGCCTAAAGCCTCTCGGCTAACCTAGCTGGAAGTGTTACAAAAAAATCTGAAATATAACCGACAGCTGTGCATGGCCGTCTGCAAATTTCTGTGAACCATTCTATAAAAAATATTCAGAAATTTCTCAATCCCTTCATGCCGATCTCTGGGTCGACTTTGGCCCAAAGTTGGGCCAGTAGTCGGATTTACTCGTTAACGAAAGATTTCCCATAGTTGCCTTTCTTTTGTAAAATTTTCAATTGATTATTAGCTAATAAACGTTTTCTGATTATTAAAGAAAATAAAGATGAAAACTTAGTTCCGGAAATTGAAGTAACATAATTTAATTATTGACTCGAAGGTTCTATAATGGAATATTGAATATAATTTGAATGTTAAAAGTTAAATTATATTTGCAATTATATTATTGCAATTAGATAATTTTTCAAATCCAAAGCTATCAATAAAACAAATTTGCAAAAATGAATGTGATATTAAAGGAAAATGTAGAGTACAAATTATTTCTATATTTAAATGAAAACGATTGTTTAATGTTTTTTATGTTATCATTTATGAAAAAAACAATTAATTGCTGGATGACTAATTTTTTCACAACATCAAACTAGATAAAGATTCAATTATAACGTTTTTTTAAATTAAGTATGTTATGTTGTGCAATAATTTTTTCTCAACGTTTTGATACTATATTAAAATTCCAGAGTTTTTGAGAAGAAAAAAATGTTTTCTTTTTCTACATCTGGGTAATCCTTTTTTTCATTTTCAAGAAGATAAGTAAAATAAAATTATTGAAAAAAGTTATATTAAGAATTAGAACAATAGCAGCGTCTTAATAATTTCGAAAGATTTTGAGATTAAATTTTTTTAAACAGTTATGGAAAAATTTCAGGCAGTTAATATGTCAATTTAAAATAATAATTTGAAATTCTAAAGATTTCAAAATTGTTTTTAAAAAAAATTGGAAGATTTTAAGACAATTATTTCCATTTTCCAGGATTTAATTTATATATAGGTGAAATTAATTTTTTAGAGCGTCAAGAGGAGGAAAAATATATAGTTTAGATTCATGGAAAAATTTCAAAGAATTTTTTAATAATGAGTTCTAAGAGATTTCTACAAAATATTACAAAGGGTTTGAAATTTTTTCATAAAATGAAAAAAAAAGTTTAAAAGTTTTTAAATTAACATCGTGCCATAATAAATAATTTTAAAACAAATTTTAGTAAATTTAAGAGATATGTAGAAGTTTTGAAACGCTTAAAAAACAATGAAAATTTATAAGATATTTTAGGACTTTTTTAACAATTCAGGATAATGACATAAATTTTTTAGGTTCCCAAAACAATTTCTTTCGATTTTTTAACTTGAAAAATCAGCTTTAGGAGAAAATTCAAAAATATTTTGAAGCATCAAATATTTCCTTATATTTCGCAAAAGAGTAGAAGTTTTTTAACCAATATATTTCAATTTGGTAACATTAAAAAATGATAAATAAAATAAACAATAAAATTCTACAAATTTAGCGAAGATTAAAGGAGAATAAAGAAGATTTTTAAACTGCAGAAGATTTTTAAAAATGCAGATTTATGTGAAAGTTTTTTAACAAAAAGGAAGCCAGACGTTAAAAACGCAAACGTCTGAACACTAATGTTTTTTTCCAAATTAAAAATTGTGAAAATAATGTGTGGAAAACTGAAAACCTATATGGTAATGTATCACATGCCCTTAATTAAAATAACTTTGAAAGGTCTCCAGTGAAGAAATAAATGTTATTCAAGTTCCTAGGAAAATTGGGGATGTTTTGAGGCAGCGTTTTACATTTAAAATAACTTTTCAAAATTTCAAGAAAAATTCCAGAAAGATAAAAAGATTTTTAGGAATTAAAGAAGCTTTGCATATATTTAAAATATCTTAAACCTTGGAAGAATTTCCGAGAATTTATGGAATATTTATCATTTCTTCTGAAATTATACAAGCCCTAAATATATTTTGAAAAGGCTGAAATTTTTCTAATAATTTGTAAAATCCTGTAAAATAAAACATTTCCTAATTATCTAATGCAAATGATATAATTCATATAATTCTAAAAAAAATTACTGATATTTCTTTCATTGTCAATAATTTGAAAATGTGTGTAACTAAAAAAATATCAAAAAAGCATTGCTGTTTTACGTCAAAATATTGTTTAATGTATTTCTATACCGCACTTTCTATCCGCATTCAAAAGAAATTTAAGAAATTTTCGTCTTTAATGATATTTGAATAAAATATATTTTTTTTATAAAAGTTAATGTTTTAATTGAAAAACCTACTGTTGTATCTAAGTTTTGGAATTCATCTCGTTTGGATAAAAATTAATTAATTTGGTTGAAAAATTAATTATTTTGTTGAACATGTAACTATTTTGTAAAAAAGTCATCTCTTCTATCAAAAGTTCAACTACTTTGTTAAATTTTTTTATTTTTATTCGAAGGTTCATCTCTTTCGTTGAAAATTCAACTATTCTGATGAAAATACGTTTTATGTGTTTTTGAAAATACATTTTTGAAACTGACAATTAATCTATACCATTTTTAGTTCAAAATTGACATTTTTCAGTAGAAAATTTAACTATTTGGTTAAAAAATTTATTTTTTTTAGTTCAAAGTTCAACTTTTTGGTTCAAAAATCATGTATTTTGTTAAAAATTCGTCTTTCTTTGTAGAAATGAAATTTTTTTATGTAAAGTTTATACTTTTTGGTTTAAAATTACATTTTTCTGTTGAAATATCAACTGTAAATATTTTTTGGTTGCAAAGTCTTTTATTTTGTTGTAAATATTGTTAAAAATTAAAATCATATTTTTTGGGTGGAAAATTTGATTATTCACTTAAAGTTGTCTTTTTGACTTTAAAATTAAATAATTTTGTTTGGAAAACTCATGTATTTTGTTTAAAATTGATCTTCTTTCTTAGATCATTAATTTTCTTGGTCGAAAATCTATCTTATTGTTCGAAAATTGAACAACTTTGTTAAAAATTCATTTTTTCTTTAAAAAATTATTTTTCTTTATCTGGAAATGTAACTATTCTAGGATTGATTAAAAATTAATCGTGTATATTAGTTAAGTTGGAAAGTCTTTTTTTTATAGAACATTAATCCTCTTGGTCGAAAATTCACCTTTTCCCTTGAAAATTTAACAATTTTATTGAAAATTCATTTTTTTTCTTGTTCAAATCAATTTTTTATCACAGTTTTTATCTGGAAATTGAACTATCCCATTTTTTGTTAAAACTTTATCCTGTACATTCTATTAGTTAAAATACCAATTATTTGATTAAAAATTAATTGATTTTGTTAAAAAGTAAACTTTTTGGTTGAAAATTTATATATTTTGTTAATTAGATTTTTTCCTGAAATTAAAAAAACGCAAAATAAAAAAATTGCTTAAAAATCGTTCTGATTATTGTTTTTATTTTTAAAATCATTTCAAATATTGACTTAAAATTAATTTTTCAAAATAAAAAATCATTTTCAATTTTCTTAGCAAGCACAACAATTTTTGTTATTCTTTTAAAATCTTTTACAATTCTCAAAATGCTTAATTTTGTTCAAAATCTTCAAAAATTCACATCGTGTTTCAAATTATTTAAAATAATTTCAAGTTTTACATTAATTTTGAATCTTTTTTTAAATGAAAAGTGTATCGTTTAAAGTTAAAATTTATCTTATCATAATTTTAACAATTCAAGGCTTTCTATTTCGAAAAATTCTGTTCAATTGTGTATAGTTTTTAAAAGTTGTTTATAATGGCTTGTTTTAAATGAACAGTCAAATATTGCTGATAATTAACGAAATTTTCATTTTTCAATGAAAACATTTCAAATTGTATGGGTTGAAAGTATAATTTTTTCAGACTGAAATAATATTTGAAGTTATAATTGAAAATAATTTTGAAAACTAATATCTGATGATTCTTTAACTTTGAACGGATTCAGAATCATCTTGTAAAATCAATTATTTTTCAATTTGTAATACCTTAAATTAATTTAAAAAATTTTATTTTAAAATTCTTTCAATTAAAAAAAATCATAATCGAAAAAGTTAAAAATTGATCTGAATATTTGAAAAAAATTGAAATCGAACTTATTTTAAATTTGTAAATAATTTCTTTACAAATAAAGGAAAGATGGAAAGATAATTGGATCCATTGAAAGATGCTTGGATAGACGTTTCTTATAAAAAATTGTAGCCACTCTGAGAAAACGTGACTTATTTAAATAAATGATTTAAAAATATTAAAAAGATTTTAAACGCATTACACTGTTATTCAGAATTGAGGTTCATTCATTCATAAACTTTCTCTTTAGCTTTTACTTTCGATGATTTTAGGGAAAAAATCTAATTAACAAAATATATGAATTTTTAAACAAAAAGTTTACTTTTTAACATAAAAAATTGATTTGAACAAGAAAAAAAACGAATTTTCCAAAAATTGTTAAATTTTCAAGGGAAAAGGTGATTTTCCGAAGAAGATTAATGTTTTATACAAAAAAATAAATGATTTTCCAACTTAACCAATATACACGATTAATTTTTAATCAATCCTAGGATAGTTGAATTTTTTAAGCTAAAAATATGAATTTTCAATCAAAGAGTTCAATTTTCAACCATAATTATAAAAACTTCTTTAAAAAAACGTTTGTTTTTTACAAATTAGTTCAACTCTTAGTGAAAGAATCGACTTTTAAACCCAAGAAGATGTACAGTTGATATTTCAACCAAACAATTGCATTTCTAACCAAAAATGATAAATTTTCAACCAAAAAGATTAAATTTCTACCAAACAAGGTCAATTTCCAACAAAATACATGAACTTTCAACGAAATTATTTGATTTTTTGGTAAAAAAAGTACTATCTACAAAAAATCTGAATTTTTAACCTAAAAACATGATTTTTCAACCAAAATTTTAATTGTCGACTGAATAGTTTAACTTTCTATCAAATTGTTGACTTTTAACGCCCAAAAGATGAATTTTTTATACAACAGTAAAAATTTTAACAAAAAAGTTAATTTAAAGGCAAATAGTTGAATTTTCAACTATAATTATGATTCCTTAATGAGAAAAATTTAATTTTTTTACTAAGTAGTTCAACTTTAAGTGAATAATCGAATTTTCCACCCAAAAAATATGATTTTAATTTTTAACAATATTTACAACAAATAATAGACTTTGCATCTAAAAAATATTTACAGTTGATATCTCAACCCAAAAATTTAATTTTTAACCAAAAACTATAAATTGAGGAGTTCTGGACAAGAAGGCGCCAGGTGCTCGAGAACGAGTAAAAGTATTGTCCAGACTGTGACGTCAGGTATCAAAAGTGAAATTCGAAATTTGAAAAAACCAAAAAACCTCGGGCTGCAAATTTTCCAGTAAATTCGTAAACCACGTTTTTAGACTTTCACATTAAAAAAGTGAGCGAGGAAGTTTGAGCTACGACAAACTTCAAGCGAACGAATTTTCTGTCAATGTATTGGCCAACTTTTTGGAAAATGTCAATTTGATTTGATTTTTAGTTCCATGATTAGAGCGAGTTTATTACGAGCTCGCGACGCGACACCACAGGATTTTTCAGGGGGCGCCGCCTGAAGCCTGAAACATCGGGACCCGTTCATTTTTCGGAACGGATAAAATTTAAGAAAGGTAAAAATTCAGAATGGGTTATAATACATAATGATAAAACTTAGGAATACCAAAAATTCGGAAAAAGGAATAAATCAGAAATCCAAAACTCTGAATAGTATTTATTCGG
>NC_046664.1:20316021-20326006 GCF_010883055.1 Belonocnema kinseyi | reverse complement strand
ACTTTTTGCTATTCCTAAGTTTTACCATTATGTATTATAACCCATTCTGAAATTTTACCTTTCTTAATTTTTACCGTTCCGAAAAATGAACGGCCCCCGAAACATCCTCCTTGCCCATCCTTTGTTTTGTCAACTCGCTTGCACTATTCAGCGTTCCGACGGCGTCCCTTGAAAAATTATGTGGTGTCACGTCGCGAGCTCGTAATAAACTCGCTGTGATTATGGAACTAAAAAACGGAAAATTCGTTCGCTTAAAGTTTGTCGTAGCTCAAACTTCCTTGCTCACTTTTTGAATGTAAAAGTCTAAAAACGTGGTTTTTCATTCGGATTAAAAAAAAGCATCAGAAATTAACTTTCGACCCTTTTTGGACACTGTAGCCTCTGATAGAGTGTCACGAATAAAACTCGAAATGAAATTTGTTAATTAGTTGATAAACGAATTACTTACGTCGATGTTTATCTTCTTCTTCTGCTGAGAGACAACATTTACCTTCCAGACCTCAATCTTTGAGCTGGTCTTCTTCTTCCGCTATACCTCCTCTTTCCCAAAGGTCACGGTCTCCTCCTACCAACTGAGCTGCACCTACCAGGCTTCCTTTTTCTAACGCACTTGGATATGGACTTGACAAACTTCCATTCATTCGACTTACGCCCGTTATACATCCGCACCGGCGGTTCGAACTTCGTACGCATGGATCAGTTGAAATGCTCGCGAAAAGCAAAGTCTAAAAGCCGATGCCAACCGAAGAACAAATTGTATTATCAACATTCGATGACGAGGTCTTTGCAACATTTGACAGTACTAATTATTTTGCAGAAATATATGGATACAGTTCTCGCATTCAAAAAAAAGGACGGGTAAAAATCAACATGAACGGCTGCAAGGTTAATTGATCATTTAAATTTAAGAACTTGAGTGAAACAACCGCTTACTTCTATTTTTCGAAGTAAAATTGTTTTTCAATCGTTTTTTGAACTGCTAAGGTTTTCGAATTAAAAATTTCTAAAATTAAAATCTTTGAACCTTTCAGTTTTAAATAGATTCAGAATTATTTATTAAAACCAATTTAAATGCAGTTATTTGCAAATTCATTTAAATGTATTTGTATACTAGCAGCTAAATTTGTGCACGTAAAACCATTCCTAAAACACTGTGGCTCGAAAAAATGTGTTTAATTATACTTTACAGAATAGCCATATTATTTTTTTGAATGAATAAAATATACTGTTTTAGGTTAGTATAAGATTTTTATTAAAACGCCATAAGCAAAACTCGCTCAATTATTCTTCAAATTGGCATCTGCTGAGGTAACAGAATTTCATTCCTTTGACTGGTTTATGAAATATAAATATGAAAACGACTATAGAATATATTATGTAATCAAATAAATTACTAGAATAATTATTTGTTTCGCACAACTGACATATATTATTTTTATAAATGAATACAATATAGAAAAATATTATTAATATCCTAATATTATTTCTTCTTTTTATTTTAAAAATTATTTTTGTCTATAATTTTAGGAATTGAAAAAAATGTTTAAAATATTGGATTTAGCAAATTTATAGAAAATATTTTTTAATGTTTTAGGTTAGTATAAGATTTTTATTAAAGCGCTATACGCAAAAACCACTTTATTATTCTACTAATTGGCATCTGCTGAGATAACGGAATTTTATTTCTTTGACTGGTTTATGAAATGTAAATATGACAACGACTATAGGATATATTTTGTAATCAGATAAATTATTAGACTAATTAGTCGTTACGCACAACTGAAAAAATTCTCCATTAACGCAATAATTAATTTATTCCGCAATTGCAAGAGATGACAATTTTTTCTACTCTGGTCTTTAGCCTGGCAGCATTCTTAAATTATATTGGTAAATATAAAACTTTATTATATCTGTAATTTTAAAGACATTTATAAGCTTTGCGAAAATAATCATTTCTGTTTCGTAATCTAAATTCTATCCCCATTGCTATACTTGTTTAACATCGATTTGTTATAACCCTTTACATAAAATCCAATATTTATTTTCTTCAAATGTTATCAAGATACGTTTCCTAATCTCTTTTGACTTCCGAATAGGGCATGGCTCCTGGTATACAAATTAACGACAGAAGGATAGTCTTTAAATATTTAAAGACATTCAAACTATACGACTTAAAATCCATTATTATAAACTTTGGAATACATTTTTCTTCGTGTAGCTTTAAAGTCATAAGTTTTTCCAGAAAAATTATTGTGAAATCTATTGTTTAACTTATCGTCACATATGGTACAGTGTTTCCAACATTTTATTTTGATTTATTACCTCAATAGTTAATCACAATTACTATATCTAAAGGTAAGATATGACTAAGTCGGATGCGGTTGTTAATTAATTATAAAAATTATGTAAAGAGGGAATGGAAATTTCCGAGAAGCTAATAATACGATATTTGCCCCGTGCGTTATATTAGAGAAGAATAATTCGTTGATAAAATAAATTCTTGATGTTCATAAATAATGTTCAAAAATAAGTTTGTTTTGTTTGTTGTCAGAAATAAAAAAACATTACTTAAGTAGAACGACACATATCTATATTTAAAACCTAATAGTTCTACAATATTTATTTTATTTTGTTAAATACTATTAAAGATTTGAAATTGATTAATAAAAATTAAGGAGCACAAATTCAGGGTGCACTGGCATCAGTGTGCAAAACAGAATGACAAGGGTGAATTTCTAAAATACACCGCAAAAAGGAGCCTGTTTTTAAATTTTTATTCTGAGCACAGAGTTATATCAAGAATTGTGAAATAATAAGTATAATAGTAAAAAAAAATATTTTGTTAATAATAGTCTAGGAGTTTAAAGTACCCCCTCCTAAAGGAAGTTCTGTTCATAACTAAAATTTCAGACCTCATGTGTTTTCGAAGGTCCCGTTAACTCTCATCGCGCGCCACGCGCGCGCCTCGAAAGTTTGAGCTCGCCTAGGGCGCGTGACTGTTGGTTCTCGCGCTTCGCGCTCGACGATGTATTCATCTCGCGCTTCGCGCTGGAATGTGTATTTTTTTTACGCTTCGCGCTCGATGCTGCATCTCTCGTCCTTTGCGCTCGGTCTTTGTATTTGCCCCACATTTGTGCACAGACCTATTAAGGTTAACGAACCAAACATCGACAACTGTAATTTGGTGATTGTGAATTCTCCTTTGTTAAAGCTTCTTCGGCTTTAATGAACACATTCCAATCATGTATCTCGTGCTTCGCACTCGATTTTGTCCAAAATGTTAACTTTTCTATATTATGTTTAACACTTCTGTATCAAACTTATAATACATTTATTCAGATTAGCGATAGAAAGTTTTCACATAAAACTAATGCCTTCTCATAATGATGAGAATATAATAATAAATCATTTTTGTGGTACAAAAATTTGAATTTTCGAATTTTTAACAACATTCAAAAAGTTATGATAATTGTGTAGATCTTTAAAAACTAATTTTTTTTTGTTGACTTTTTTTCATGTGGTGCGTTGAATGACATAGAATAGTCAGTTTCGTTTTTATTATTATTTTTTTAAAGTTTGTAAATGCTATAACTCTGGTAATTTTGTTGTTATCAAAAAAAGTCATTAAGATACATTGTTCATATTTTTGTGCACTATAAACAGCACTATATCAAAATTTCAAATCTTAAAAAAGTGGTCTTGAAAATTTTGAAAATGCTACAAATTATTGCATTTTCATTTAAAATAGCTAGCTAACGAAATCGTCCTTTCTTTTCATATCCATATAAAGTGTGTCAAAGGGAAGTTCCATAAAATAATTACTTCAAATGTTAATGTGTTTACAGACTACAACGACAACGACGATAATGACAAGTCCGACAGACAGACGTCATCGTAATACCGGTTTCTTTGGGAATTAGGGACTCTCGAAAAGTGAAAATTTCAAGAAATCCGCGATAGTCAGTTTTCCCATAAAACGATACCTTCTTATTATGATGAGAATGTAATAATTCAGTATTTTTTGTGCAATTAAAAGATGAATTTTCGATTCTTTTTTAAATTATAAAACCTGTTATGATGACCTTGTAAGTTTTTCAAAAAGTAACGTTTTCCTTTTCTTACCTTTTTTTATATCGTGCGCTGATTGGTTTAGAATTTTCATTTTCCTTTTGTATTTTGAAAAAGCCATAACTGTGATAATTTTCTTGGTATCAAAAAAATACATCAAGATAAATTGTTAACATTTTCGTCTGCTATAAATAGCCGTACGTGGAAAATCAAAATTTTAGATTTTATTTAGGCAAACCATTTTTTTATTACAAATTTTACTGTACCGAGTACCGTCTTCTACACATTTAGTTTGTTTATTTTTTCGCGACTGGTGTCAAAAAGTGATCGATGATAAATTTGTAGTTTTTTCCAGTGCATGTAATTTGAGCTTTTCCATTTTTTCGTATCTTGCATAGTTTAACCGAAAATTGGAATTTGCGGATTTTTTATTTTTTTTTTTGGTAGGATCAAATTTGGAATTTTCAACGTTTTGACCAAATTAAAAAAGTTATTATCATAATCCTGTAGGGCCTTCAAAAAGCAAAGTTTTTTTTCTTTTGACTTTTTTGTATATCATGCGTTTTTTTTCTTAAAATGTTCATTTTAGTTTTTTTTTTTTTTTTTTTGAAAATGCCCTAACTATGATGATTTTCTATTAATAGAAAAAAGTCATAGGGATAAATTGTTTGAGTTTTTGAGTACTATGAACAACCGTACATAGAATTTTTAAATCTTGAAAAAATGTGGCTTCAAAAATTTTTGGTACGATAAAATTTGGAATTTTCAACCAAATTAAAAAAATTGTTATCATGACCTTGTAGGGATTTCGAAAAGCAACATTTTTCTTTTCTGGACTTTTTTTCGTATTATGCGTTGTTTGGCTTAAAATGTTCATTTTATTATTTTTTTTTTTGGATTTTGAAAATGCTCTAACTCTGGTAATTTTTAATTTTTCAAAAAAGTCATTATAATAAATTGTTCATCTTTTTGAATACTATAAATAACTGTACAGAGAATTTTTGAATTTTCAAAAAAGTGGTCTAAAAAATATTCAAAATGTGCCCCCTTTTTGAATTTTAATCCAAAATAGCTGGCTAACGAACTTGACCTTTAGTTTAGGATACTAAACAAGTGTGCCAAAGGGCAATCTAATAGATTAATTTTTTCGAAAGTTATCGTATTCACAGGCAGACAGACAGGTAGACATACAGACATACAGATATACAGACAGAGGGACACATTCGTGAAAACCTGTTTTCGGTTTCAGAGGGTCTCAAAACGCGGACATTTGACAAAAACTGGGGGGGGGGTCAAATTTTACACAAATCCAATACCTTCTCTGATGAGAATGTAAAAATAAATGTTCCTTGACCCATTCCCTTCTGAGGTGCTTTCTAATACAGTTTATAACACAGCTTTCCAGGAGAAGAAGTATTTTTAATACTACCACTAACAGGTTTACGTTTAGGATGGCTAGACCTTCGAAATTCGGTTAAAGAATCTTAAATTTATATCTTAGATACAACTTTTTTGTAGAAGATGTATTTTAAATACCTGAACGATCAGGTTTACTGTTTAGAATTAGAAGACCTGAAAAAATTTATCAGGATAGCTACTTCAGTTCTAAACATTCTGCATTTGACGATTTTCGAAAAACATTTCTTTCTGCCAAATTCAAGTTCTGCAAATTGATAATAAATTCTTGTTCGCGATTTAATTAAATATTTTTAAAATTTTCAATTATTATTGAAATATCAATATGACATCGACTGTCAATTCTTGATATTTACTAGTAATAAAAAAAAATTCGTTCTTCAACAAAATCTTATCGTTTGTGTTTTCTTGCAGATTTAAGTCTACAGTTCGATTGTTTGCCTAATGGCGCCCCCATTCCTGGTATTTATCGTTGCGACCCATCATCGTCTGCTTCTGAAAGACAACATTCACCTGCCAGACCTGATTTACCGAACAGTTTTTCTTCTTCTTCTGCCGAACCTCCTCTTCGTACAAGGTCCCAGTCTCCTCCTGGCAACAATACAGCTACACTAACCAGGCTTCGTTTTTCTCACGTACTTGGATACAAACTTGATCAATTACAATTCATTCGCCTCACTCCTTATAAGAATCCACACCGACAATTCGAACTTCGAAGATACACTTTTCCCGCGAATAGGTCACTCCAAATACTCGCAAGACGAAAAGTCTATCGGCCTATACCAACCGAAGAACAAATTATATTGTCAGCATTCAATGGTGACGTCTTTGCAATATTAAACAGCGATAATTGTTTTGCTGGAATATATTCATACAATGCTCGCATTGAATGTAAAGGGCGGACCAAAATCAACATGGAAACTGGCACGATTACCTCAATGACCGCAGATGAAGTCAAGGATAGTCCAGTGGGCTCCCGTCGCAGCGTGTACTTTAATTATATATTGTTGCTTGTAAATTCCATTGACGTCTAAGTTACTTTTTAAAAGAAAGTAGTCATCGTTACATCACAAACTTTTAGTTCGTTTTGTAGTTTTTATATAGAACAGATGTGCAGCGCGTTAATTTCTATCAATGGAGGCCGTTTTAATCGAAGAAAAAAATTCCCGTTCTTTTCCCGGTTTGCAAACATTTTTCACGGTGAATAAAATTTGAAAAATCACACTATATTATAAACATTTTTCCATTTAAAGTAATAAACAATAAACAAAAAATTAAAGAATTCAAAGCGGTTTTCTTGAATTAAAATTTTTTATAATTAATGGTTGGAAATGTTTCAAATTAAAAATTGGGTATTAAAATGCTCAATAATTGACAGGTATAAAATTGCAAGTACTAAAACATTTCTCATTGAAAAATGTTAAATAAAAATTAAATAATCTGCAGAATTTAGAACTTTTATAAATTATAGAGTTCAAAGACTTATATTCATTTCTAAAACTATAAATCCACGTTAACATTTTCAATACTCTAAATTGAAGAATCACGCAAATAACTTTAAAAATTTTCATAATAATATTATTGTAAGTGATTTTAAGCTACACATTGAAAATTAAAAATATTTTTTTTAACTTAACATTTCCTAAATTATTTCAAAATCTTGAAAAATTTATAAGTTCTTTGAAATTGCCTTTTTTAAAATCATTTTTGAAATTTTTTGGACTTTTAAATATATTTTAAAATTTATTTATTTTTTTTACAACTTTTAGAAAATCCTGCAAATTTGAAAAAATGCTTGAAATTTGATTTTAAAAATAACAATAGAACACTTATTATTTGCAGAAAAAAACAGATAAATTTTAAAAGATATTCAGAAGTTTTAATAAGGTTCAAATTGAATATAGACCATGAATTGATTTTAAATGTTTTAAACAAAGTATGTGAAAGATTTTTAAGAATTGTAAAAGACTTTAAAAGAATAAAAACATTTTCTTAAGATTCTGTAACGCTAAAAATAATTAATTGAAATAACGTATTCATAATTTATTTACCTAAGATAATATAATAAATAATATAAAAGAAGACTTTGACTGAAAATATTTTTTTGATAAATCATGTAAGTTTTTATCTAGGAAAAATAATTTTTATTATTTTTTTATTTTAGGAAATTCTGTAAATTTTCCAAATTTTCCTTCAAAAATTTGGATCTTTAAATAACAATTAAACATTTATTATTTGTAGAAAATTTTTAAAAAATTTTAAAAGATCCTTGGAAGTGTTGAAAGATTCAAAGTTATGTGTAAGCTTGAAATGATAGCCTAAGTAAAAAAAATGTAGATTGTTGAAGATTTCCAACAAAAATATAAAAGCTTTTCAAGAATTCTGAATCCAACGAATAAAAATATTTTTTTAAGATTCCAATGAAAATTGAAAATGATTTTTTATTTTTAAATATTATTTTAATTCGCATTATATTCTGGAATCTTTTAAAAACTCACTTAAAAATTAAAAATTTTTTAATAAAAAAATTAAAATTGTAACGTTTAATGTTTAAAGCCTGTTAGAAATTTTAACGATTTCAGGCATGCGGTTAAAAAATTAAGTTTAAAATTGTTTACTTTTGAATATTTGGTTTCAATTTTCTCGTCTTGAATGAACAGTCTTAAATTAACGTTCACATTTTTTAATGACTCGGCTGTCAAATTAAAACTGTTTAATTTTACGGTTAATATTTGGATATTGTTAAATTTTAAAATAATTTAAAATCCTTTTAAAATCAATTATTGTTCACTTTTGAATACTTAATGTACATATCCATTAAAAAATGGACTGATTTTTTATTTATTAATACATAAAAATGTCTTTTATCCTAAATTTTCAACTTCAAACGCTTTTAATTTTTCAAGTCTTCAAGACAGCATTTAAAATTTTTTTAATTTAAACATGTTAGCTTAAAAATAAAAATGGAGATTTTTTGACTAAAATATTTTTGAGTTACGCACTGTAAACTGAATAGTAGTATGATTGAAAAAGATAACAATCGAACTAATTTTTTTTAAACTGTTGAAATCGATCTTTGAAATATTTTTTTTTAATTTGTAAAATTCCCAGTCAACAAATAAATTCACTACCATTTTTCAGTTTTTTTCGGTCAGAAAAATTCCTGGTCATTTCCCGGTTTTTCCTCTTTTCCGATTCAGCGGCCACCATGTAAAGTCACTATTTTAAGTGGATATATATTTTTGGTCGATTCTCTTAAGAAATTAAAAAAAAAACCCTAGAATCCTCTGAATACTTTTAGGTTGGCCTCGAATTCTAATCGATTTAATCAGTTTCATATGCACTTATTATATTCACTCCCATTTGCCTAAATTCATTGGAAGTCTTTGGGATATTCAAATTTTGTTTTATTCCCTTAAATTATTTTTAATTTATTTCTATTAGTCTTGAATTTTATTAAATTTTCGTAAACTGCCTTGAATTCTTTGCTATACAGTTTATTCGATCTATAAATATTATTAAAAACGAGTTACAAATATTGATAAAAACTTAATTTATTATTGCTTCCGAGACTTCAATATTTTGTCAAAGTCTTACTTATTTTTTTTCGTAGACAAGAAAGGTTAATATACAGTTTAGATATTGCATACAATGTTAGAAAAAAGTCGCTGAATCACACCGATAAGTGAATGTTTTTCGCTCTGCAACTGAAGCGTGTTATCCCACATCTCTATAGGTGCAAATTTCGGTGTCGAACGTGAGAGCGTACCTTTTCCATCTAAGCCAGTGCAGTGCGACTATTGACAGTTCTTTCAGGGTTCTAATGTTACAGGTTGCGTAGGCCAGCCTCGCGCAGAGCCGAAAACGAACGAGCAAGAACCCGAGCCCCGACTTCACGATTCGTTTTCGGTGGCGAAGAGGTTTTAAGTAAACTGAATTTCGCAGGGTGTCAAGGGAATGAAAGTTTGTGCAATTTTGCTATGTTATATCTTTATGGAAAAATATTAGGAACCTAATTCTTATTAAACCTTTTCGCGCAATTTTGTTGTACAATTTTTTAAAAATTTATGTTGCTTTACGAAATGTGCTTCCAAATTTGTGAAAGTTTAACAGGTATTGAGAAATTTTGAAACGATTTGAAAATAAATAAAACTTTTGAAGATTTTTTTTGTTTAATGTTGTAAGATTTCACGGAAATGAAAAAAATTCTTTTTCTTCCTATCTCGGCCGAAAATTCGAGTTTCTTCCCGGCGTATCTTTACCGAAACCTACCGTTCCTTCCTGCCCTGCGCGCCATCTAACGAATCGTATAGTCACTGCTATCTCGACTCTCGACCATGAGGATTTTTAAGCTAAGCTGAATTTTGTTGATTTTGTTGAAACGAAAAGTCGAAAGGTTTTCGTATTTACTACATAATATTTGCGTATTATGTAGTAAACTGTTATGTGTTATTATTGTAAGCTAAATTGTTACGACGAGAGGTGTTCGTATGGACAGTTA
>NC_046664.1:20311733-20315921 GCF_010883055.1 Belonocnema kinseyi | reverse complement strand
AAAAATCGAAAGTGTACTGATAATAATAATTATCTTAATAAATAATTAATAATATTGTATTAATATAATTATTTATTTAATAAATTAATTAATTAATTTATTAATTAAATAATTAAATTAAAATACCGTCAAATTTATTTATTTAATTATTCTTAATTTTTGGCATTAAAATCAAAATTTTATCTGTTTTTAAAAATTTTTTAAATTAAAAAAAAATTTACAAAAACAACCCTCGCTTCGCTCGGGTCGTAAATGTTAGCGGCTGCTGGAAAACCCTTCGCTTCTTCAGCTTCTTGTTTTCTGCCATATAATAAATTATATCATGACAAGATTAAAAAATATATATTTTCCTAATATTTGTGTACAAATTTTTAATGATTTTTTATTTTGAAAAATGAACTTTAAAAGAAAATTAAAGAAGACTTTTAAACGCATTAAACGATTTCCTGAAATTTCGAAAAAGAGTATTGAGGGTTTTAAAAGCAAAATGTTTCAATTCACTATGATTAAAAAGTTTAAAAAATGCAAATATTCGAATAAATTGAAGAAATATTTAGTAGCACTAATGAAATTCAAAAATAATTTAAACTTTAGAAGAGTTTCAAAACGTAGGATAAAATTATTTAAAGAACAGAATAATCTAAAAATTCTCGTAGAAAAAAAAGATGCGCCTGGAAATTGCTTGAGATTGTCAGTCTTTAAAAATAAAATTCTAATGATTTTTTTGAAATTACTTTCAGCACATTTCTTCTCAGGCTGAATCCTCGCTTTTAATCGCAAAAGGTCTAAATATTTTTAATAAAAATAAGTAATGAAATAAATTTTGAAAAATTAAAAAAGAAGAGACATCTCTTACATCTCTCTAACAGACAACTGTATGAATTCATGACCTTTCTCATTTTTACTTTTTAAGTGTATATTAATCTGCTTTATGTAAGGGCAAAATCAGGTGCTGAAAAATGATAAAAGAAGTATATATTTCTGAAACTAGCCCATAAGATTAAGGCCAAATCTGTACAACCGTTTGTTAATATTTTTGGATTTTTTTTGTATAATTTGAAAGGCGATTTTACATAGTGTTTTTACTAACTAATGGAGATAATGCTATAATTTTATTTCTGAAATCTATTCCCTAAGCAGCATATCAAAACAAAACTTAGGAATATTTATAAAATTATGATTATTTTTCATTTTTAAAATGAATGTATACAGAGTATAGTTCTTATATGAAATTTCATGGCGGTTTTTTGTAACATATTTGACCCTAGGGCAAAATCAAGGAAAATATTCTAAACGTATGTTCCTTAGTTACATATTATTATACTATACAAAAAGGTACTTTTAGAATGGTTTTCTCCTTTTAAAATCAAGAGATATTTCTTCATAAAATAAAATTTGTTAAATTCATTTTACAATTATTCACGATTACAATTATTTTACAATGGAAATCTAATTGTAATCGCTAAATTTTGTAATATTGAAATAAGTATCTTAAGACATTAAAGGTTTCGTAAAGTTTCCATATATTAAGAATTCTTAAAGTTGAAAATTTAACGATTTTGTTAAACTTTTTTTAAAAATTATTTTAACAGTTGAAAATGCATCCTTTTCTAATAGAAAATGATTCTTCTTGTTTGAAAATTGTTTTTTGGTTCATAATTAAACATTTTTGTTGAAAATTCGCTTTTTTTTAGTTAAAAATTTTTTTTAATTGAAAATTTAACAATTTTGTTGAAAATGTGTTGTTTTATTTTTGCTTGAAAATTGACCTTTCTCAGTTGAAAATTAATCTTTTTTGGAAGAAAATTATTCTTCTTGTTAGAAATTCTTCTACTTTAATTAAAAATTAATTTCTTTGGTTGAAAATGCATTTTTTGATCAAGCTTCTTTTCTTTTGTTATAAAATGGTTACAATGAAACCATACGAAATTCTTAACAAATTGTTACAAGTTTTAGTTATTTTTAAATCGTTTCAAAATTTCTAAATATGTCCCAAACTTATTCAAATTGGAAAGCACATTTTTTGAACCAACATAAACTTTAAACAAAATTGTGCAACCAAATTGCGCGATATGGCTAGATAAGAATTAAGTTCTTGTTTTTTTCTAAAATTATATATAACATGGGAAAATTGGAAAATTTTTCTACACACTCTTTTACACCCTTTTTAGAATGTTTACAAAAAAATGTCGGGTTCTTTTTTCAATTTTCTTTCAGAATTCATTCCATTCCATTGTTTGTGAAAAATATATATTTTTTTAAACTGAAAATTCAACCATTTTGGAGAAAATTAAATGTTTTATCTGAAAATGTATGTATGTATATAATGTAATGTATGTTTTCGTTTAAAAATTGATTTTTTGGTTGATAATTCAACTGTTTTGTTAAAAATTCGATTTTTTTTAGTTGAAAAATATTTTCTTATCCTGAAAATTGACCTTTCTCAGTTAAAAATTAATCTTTTTTGGTAGAAATGTATTCTTCTTTTAAAAAAATTCATTTCTTTGTTTGAAAATGCATGTTTTGATCAAACTTCTTTTCTTTTCGTATAAAATAGTTGAAGGTGCATGTAGTTTTTTGGAAATTAGACTAATTTGATGAAAATTTTTTGGTTGTTAATTTATTTTTTAGAATGATAATATAACCGTTTTTCGTTGAAAATTGATCTATTTTGTTAAAAATTCGTTTTTTTTAAGTTAATTTATAAAACTTTAAATTTCTGTTTTCTGTAGGAAATTATTGGTTTGAAAATTAAATTATTTGTTTGCAAATTCGATTTTCTGTTTGAAAATTTAAATATTTCTTTGAAACTTTTATTTTTTGGGTTTGGTAATTGTTTTTAACTGAAAATGTGACTAAACAATTTTTCCTTGAAACATTATTTTTTAGTTGAAATTCATCTATGTAGTTGAAAATTCATGTATTTTATTGCAATTTTCTCATTTTTCGAAGAAGTCTTTTTGTACGTAAATTCATTTTTTTGGTTGAAAATTGGACTATTTTGTTGTAGATTTAATTGTTTTTTTTTATTCAAAATTAATTTTTTATTGCAAATTTAATTTTTACATTTTTCGTTAAAGTATATCTTTTTTATTAAAAATTAATTTATTTTGTTGAAAATTCCATTTTTTATCTGAAAATTTAACAAGTCCATTTTTGGTTTATTGCTTATTGTGTTGGCATTTTTTTTAAAATTATCTTCTTAATTATAAATTTATCTTCTAACTTCTTTAGCTCGCACAATCCTACACAAGTTAACTGCGTGTGCGCGCGCAAAGCAACTTATCGGTGTTAATTTTCGCACCGTATAGTGTCGATTGTATGTTTATACCACTTTAACCTCAAAATCGCAACTTTAAAATAATCTTATCGCCTTTCGTGGTAGTAAATACTATTCGATGTTTGTGTGAGAGATGATTTTTAGCGAATGAGACTTTTCTTATTCGCTTCGCTAGTGCGGAAATCGTCTCATTCGCTAAATAATCACCTCTCACACACGTATCGAAATGTACTATTCTCGCTCCTTCTTAGTGTTTAATTTCACACTTCCCAGTGAAAGTTTAAGTTTAGATTAAGACTTTCACATCTCCTCGGTGTAATTCGTTAGTATTTTCAACACGGGGAATTTGAGAGTTCGCAAATTTACCAACTTTACACCGGAGAAGTGTATTTTAGTGAAAAAAAATTCTTTTTCTCACCAAAATATCGCACCGTATCATTACAACTTCGCACTCCGGTGTGACGTTATACGAATTTTTTCTAACAGTGTATGTGAATGAGAACATTTTTCTAATTGAAATGTTTTGAAAATTTTTTATAATTTTCTCGGATTCTATTGTGTCTACGCTAACTCGCACGCACCTTACGAGAATTGGAATAGTCCACTTTCATTTCATTCACGCACTGATTTTGCGGAATTCTAAGCTCCTTACCTGAAAATAAAGAAAATCGAAAATATGAAATGTTGCTCACCTGCAACATTGACTGTTTAAGGGTTACATTTGAAGTTTTGACAATTAAATTTATACACAATTTATTCCAATAAAAAAATCTATAACCTAATGTAAATTTAGAAACATGTGTTCCTATTTAATAATCTTCGGCGGTTAAATTGAAACTTTCAAATTCAAATTAATAAATAAATTATTGAATTTTTAATGAAAAAAACTTTATTTACTGATATTAAAG
>NC_046664.1:20309196-20311633 GCF_010883055.1 Belonocnema kinseyi | reverse complement strand
TCGACTCGGGATACTTATAAGATACTACAATGATTTTTTCAGATTTTTTGGTCCAAAAATAAATTAGGCCAAAAACCGGCCTTACCGACCCTCCCCCTTTCTTCTGGCCAGAAAAGTTATTCACCCACCACCAAAATTACAACATATCTTTCCTATCAAAGTCAAAATTTGAAAGAAATTGGTACCAAAGTTAAATGTAGATTTTTCGAGAAAATTGACCTTTAATTTGTTCGAAAAAACGTCCACCATTTTGTTAATTTTACACCTTTTTCGAATTCTGCGGTGCATTTTAAATGAAGGCAAAACACGCTGCTTAAATAAAAAGTATAAAGAAAATATCTCTATTAGGTTAAACTTTCAAATTCTGGTATCTTTAAAGGATTAAATCGCAAAATTCAAATATACATAGGTCATTAGAAAATGTTGTTCTTGCAACATTCACTGATAAGTAAAGGTAGACAAAGTGATTTTGAAAAAAGCAACCAAAAAACTGATTATATTTCGCATCAAATAAGCTTTAAAAATCAGTGTTTTCATTTTTCGTGTATCTTCACTGCTTATCAATTACTTCTCTATGAAGAAAGAGAGGTTATTTTTAGTACGACATCATAATGTGAACTCACAACTAGACTCGAAAATCTCAACCGATTTTTACAATCTTTTTTTTTTTGCCTTTCTTAAAATTCTATAACGAAATTGATCCAGCCTATTAAAATTGGATTTTGTAATTTTTTAAAGAATTTTTATTGCTCTCGATTGCATCGCAATTTCTAACAATGAAAAGGTCGCGCGACTCAAGGGCCCACCCACTTGAAGCGAGAGACCGCCCGCTGAGCGCGGCTAAGTGTCCTCCCCAAGAATTGCCTATTGGGAAAAAATTAAGGGGTGGCGGCCCTGCCCCTCCCTGAAAACTGCAAAAAAAGTTTGGGAATCGCTGGTTTAGATATTGCATACACCAGGGCTCGCCACTTCAAGCAGGTGTTGGCTACCACGACAAGTGTATGGCTGCCACCAATTTTTTCTAACATTTTTTTCTTCGTTTTCCAGGAATCGAGCGAAGGGTTGCGGTCACGGTAAGTTACGTCTCGTCGTCGTTCACGCCGGGGGGTCTGAACCTTTTTACTCGAATTGCCAATACATTTAATTTCCAATTTTATTTTTAATTTAGAAAGTAAATCAAATTTACCTGCAAATTGAAGCTGTCATAAAAGTTTTAAAAAGGAGGCAAAATTTGGAAAATTTGGAATGAAAATTCATAATAAAAAAAGAAAAACAACTGTCGCCAAAATCTTTTTCTTCGTTCTTATCGTTCTCCTTTATCTTGTACAAACTTTGAGTTAAGATTAAAAAATAAATTACCTAAGTTTCTGGAAAAATTTTGTGTTGGTTTTATTAAAAAATTGTAATACTTTTAAATAAAGAGCGTATTGAAGCTACTGTGACGTTAGTTCAACTATTTAATAGAAGCTTTCAAACTTCAAAGCTTTCATACAAAAAATTTTAAATATAGGCGATTTAAGAGTTTAAACAATTCCAGTAGAGAGGCTATTTGTATCAATGAAATTTCACTCACCATCACTGATATTTCACTAATTCATATTTAGAGAGTAGACCATTAAGTCATAAATCTATTCAAATTTATGAATTCTTAATTCTTTAAACTCTCCATTGTCAATCTTTTAAGTTAAAGAGTTTTTTTATTTTGAGAATTTAGAATTACAAATTAGGTAAGTTTTTAGTTTTATAATTAAAAATCCTATAATTTTCACAATTTTTATTCGAAATTTCTTAAGTTTGGAATTCTTGGAATTGATAACTTTGACTCATCCTTAAAATCATTAAAATATAAGGATTTCAGTTTAAATATCTTCAAGATCAATCAGTTGTCGATTGTAACTCTTGCACACTACATATCGTTCAATTGTCATTATTTTAAAATTCAAGAGTTCTTGGTTTTGATAATTTTCAATAAAAAATCCTTTAATTCAAGTTGCTTACTTTCAAAATTTCTTCTCTTTGGAAATTTTAAAATTGAAAATTGCAATTAATACCACTAAAAACATTCTGTTATCTTTGTTTAAATGTTAATTTCTGTCTTTATTTCTAGTTTTTGCTTGCATAAAATCTTATATTAAAATGTAAGATGCAAGTTACTGAAACTCAATTGAAATTGAATTTAAATTTAAATTTAATTAAAGAGGAGGTAGATATTTTAATATTTATTCAAATGTATGATTATTTATTATATTTGATAGCACTTTTAATTGAAACATTCATTTCATTTTGATAATTACTCCTAATAATAATTATATCCAATAATAACAATAATAATAATTTTTTAATAGTATTACATAAAATTGTACTCACTGATTGAATTAAATTAAATGAGAACAAAAATGAATTGAAATTGTTCCCGTGCAATAGGGCCAGAATCGTT
>NC_046664.1:20300377-20309096 GCF_010883055.1 Belonocnema kinseyi | reverse complement strand
CAAATCGAGAGAAAACGGTAAAAAAATCGAAAAAAATACGTTATAGGTTTTTGGAGTCGCTAATTACGAATCTGGCATCCGTTGAACTCTATCGCTTCAGGTACAAGGTCATTTGAAGGTCATTTGAAGGTCAAATCGAGAAAAAACGGTTAAAAAATATGTTATAGGTTTTTGGGGTCGCTGATTACGAACCTGGTGTCCGCTGGCCTTTATCGCGTCAGGTTCAAATTCATGGGAATGACATATATTTTTTATTTTTTCAGCGTTTTTTATCGATTTGACTTTCAAATGACTTTGAACCTGACGCGATAAAGGTCAGCGGACACCAGGTTCATAATCAGCGACCCCAAAAACCTATAACATATTTTTTTTAAATTTTTTTACCGTTTTTTCTCGATTGGACCTTCAAATGACCTTCAAATGACCTTGAATCTGAAGCGATAGAGTTCAACGGATGCCAGATTCGTAATTAGCGACTCCAAAAACCTATAACGTATTTTTTTGGATTTTTTACCGTTTTCTCTCGATTTGACCTTCCAATGTTCTCTCCCCCTTTTATCTTACAATCGAATCCTCCACATTTTATCGGAAATAATTGCAGATAGGAGAGTTTCCACGTCTAAACATTTATATGAACAATGTATCTTGTTCTTTGCGATATTCTTTATGATTGGTGCGAAACGGACAAAAGTGGTGTATTTTAATCGTAATATTGTAAAATTTTTTTTAAATTTTAAATTTTTATTATCATTTGATTTTTTTCAGTTGAAAATCTGTATTTTTTTGCTAGTCAATTAATATTTTTATTTAAAAATAAATCGTATTCATTACAAATACACCTTTTTGATTAAAAATTCAAGTATTTCAGTTAAATATTTATAATTTTAGTTCAAAATGCATCTGCTTCGTTTAAGATTAAACTATTCCACTTTATTTTTCATCATTAAAGTAAAAAATTTATCTTGTTCATGTTTTTTCATATGAATTTGTTCAACGAAAAGTTAAACTATTACATTCTTTCTTGGAAATTCATATTTTTCAGTAAACTATTCAAATATTAAAAAAAAAATTCATTTATGATGCTATATTTTGCTCTGTTGTGTTAAAATATGTTCATAATTAACGTCATGATTTTAAACAAATGTTTGCGTTCTGTGACAAATATGAATGTGTTACTTTTAATTGACCGGAAAAATCGAAAAACTGGACCAGGAAAATCGGGGAATGACCGGAAATTTGAAATCATCCGCTGAATCACCACAAAAGATATTTACCAAGCATAAAACGGAAAGGATATCTTCCCATTGAAAGGAAACATTAGGAAGCAAGTTCGAAAAAATCGAATTGTGGGTTTTTCAAGAAAATGTATCTTTCATTTCATTACAAAAAACGACCGTCATAAATTATTAAAGAAGACAATACACGCTATTAGCATAAAAAAGAAAATGATTAATATTGCAGTAATATCGAAAGTTCTAGAGATTAAACGAAAAAAATTAGGTGGTTTTGAAAAAAGCAACTTCTTACAAAATTTTTTCTGCAAATCGAAAAAATATGTGATGCCTAATTTTCTGTAAAAAAAATTTTGTACCATGATTTTTTAAGGTGGACGAAAAATTCTGACCGTTAGTTGCACGCTGTGCATAGTTTGCCATTTGAAAGTATGCATAGAATATAAAATTGTAAATTTGAAACTTTCATGTTCATTGTCAAAGATGCTATATCTTGAAGGTTAAAGAATTTATTATCTGAACAAGCGGTGGCCGTCTTTACGGAAGATTTATCCTAACAGAGCACCGTACCGTTTCCACTAATATTTGCAAGTGAAATACTGCATCATAACTTGACCACAACTTTCATTTCCTTCCGTAAGTTGCAAAATTTGTCATGCTTTTTCCCTTTGTGCAGAAATCTAGTCACTTTTGCTTAGATGCTCAAAGCAGACAGATACACCGTCTGTCTCTGAAAAATAAGTAAAAATTTTAATTTTCTAAGTTTCGTAATCTCTGTGAAGACTGTGAACTCTGTGTCTGTGAACTTTGTGTGTTCTGTGCTCAATAAAGGAATACAAGTTTTTACATATCTTTGCTAGATAAGTGTCAGTTTCAATTTTCATATTTAAAACTGTTTGAATTCTGTGGAAAATGAGTGCCTTTCTCAAATATGGTTTCCAGATGGTGGAGGACAAACCGCAGTATATCTTGTGTTCCGCGTATGTGACAGCAACTTCAAGGACACCTTCGAAATTGAGAAGGCATTTAGAAACAGCGCATCCACAAGATTCAGGTAAGCCGATCCACTTTTGTGAAGGAAAATTGGATGAATTCTGCACGGAGCATAACGAGGGGATGCAAAATGCAATGGACACTCCTGACTTTTTCAACTCAAAACTGTTAAGAGCCTCCTATTATGCATCATTGTTGATTGCGCGGAATTCCAAACCGCACACATTAATGGAGACCACAGTTATGCCGATAATAATTAATGCTGTGCGAGAAGTCCTAGGAGAAGACGCTGCTCTTAACATTGCGACAATTCCTCATTCGAACAATACAACGAAAAGAAGAATTGAGAAAATGTCGAGTGACATTCAATTTCAACTGAAAGTAGCATTGAACAGCAGTCCCTACTTTTCTCTTCAATTTGACGGGTCGGTGGATGTTTCTGGTACTGCTCAGTTGCTGTGTTATGTGAAGTACATAGGAGAGGTTGAAGTATGAGAAAAAATACTGTTCTGCTTCGCATTGCCTGGAAACACCACAGGAGAGTGCCTTTTTGAAGCAATGATGAAGAAAACGCAGTATTTCAATCTAGATTGGGACAAGTGCGTCGCAATTTGTACGGACGGATCGGCTGCAATGACAGGAAGAAAGGTAGGTTTCGTGAAGCGCATTCTGAATATAGCTCCAAATGCGAAATGGTCACATTGCACGATCCATCGATATTCACTGGCCGTCAAACCTCTACCAGATGATCTGACTTTTGTCATGGAGGACCGTAAAAATTAAACAGTTTTAATTTGAAAGCCGAGTCATTAAAAAATGTGAACGTTAATTTAAGACTGTTCATTCAAGACGAGCAAATTGAAACTAAATATTTAAAAGTAAACAATTTTAAACTTAATTTTTTAACCGCATGCCTGAAATCGTTAAAATTTCGAACAGGCTGTGAACATTAAACGTTACAATTTTAATTTTTGTATTTGAAAACTGTTTAATTTGTAAGTGAGTTTTTAAAAGATCCCAGAATATAATGAGAATTAAAATAATATTTTAAAATGAAAAATCATTTTCCATTTTCATTAGAATTTTAAGAAAATATTTTTATTTGTTTGAATCAGAATTCTTGAAAAGCTTTTATATTTTTTTTTTTGGAAATCTTCAACAACCTACATTTTTTTACATAGGCTATCATTTCAAGCTTACACATATCTTTGAATCTTTCAACACTTCCAAGGATCTTTTAAAATTATTTTAAAATTTTCTACAAAGAATGAATGTTTAATTGTTATTTAAAGATTCAAATATTTTAAGGATTTTTTCAAAAATTTACAGAATTTCCTAAAATGAAAAAATAATAAAAATTATTTTTCCTAGATAAAAACTTACATGATTTATCAAAAAAATATTTTCAGTCAAAGTCTTCTTTTATATTATTTATTATATTATCTTAAATAAATAAATTATGAATACGTTATTTCAAGTAATTATTTTTGCCATCTTACAATGTAAACGTGCGTTCGAAAGTTTATAAACTATTTTCAAATTTAAAATAACTAAGTAATAATATAATCAAAATTAAAGGTTTTTATTAAATTAAAAATATTGTTTGCGTCTAAGTTATTCAATTTTTAACCCATTTAATATAAAAGAATTTCATTTAGAAAAAGAATAACTATTTAATAATAAGCAATATTTTATCGTGTATTTAGGACGAGTAAATTGCAACCAAATATTTAAAAGAAAAAAATCTAAAACTGAATTGTTTTACATAGAAAGCTTTCAATTTCTAGAATTTCGAAGAGCTTTTAAATTTTTAGCGTTACAGAATCTTAGGAAAATGTTTTTATTCTTTTGAAGTCTTTTACAATTCTTAAAAATCTTTCACATATCTGGTTTAAATCATTTAAAATCAATTCATGTTCTATATTTAATTTAAACCTTATTAAAACTTCTGAATTAAAATCACTTAAAATAATATTATTTTGAAAATTTTTAAAGTTATTTGCGTGATTCTTCAATTTAGAGTATTGAAAATCTTAACGTGGATTTATAGTTTTAGAACTAAATCTAAATCTTTGAACTCTATAATTTATAAAAGTTCTAAATTATGCAGATTATTTTATTTTTATTTAACATTTTTCATTTAACAAATGTTAGTACCTTCCATTTTATACCTGTCAAATATTGAGCATTTGATTACACAATTTTTAAATTAAAACATTTCTAACCATCAATCATAAAAATTTAAAATTCAAGAAAACCGCTTTGAATTCTGTAATTTTTTGTTTATTGTGTATTACTTTAAATAGAAAATGTTTATAATATAGTTTGACTTTTTAAATTTTATTTATCGTTAAAAATGTTTGCAAACCGGGAAAAGAACGGGAATTTTTTTCTTCGATTAAAACTGCCTTCTTTGATAGAAATTAACGCACTGCACATCTCTTTTATGTAAAAACTACAAAACGAACTAAAAACTTGTGATGTAACAATGACTACTTTCTTTTAAAAAGTAACTTAGACTTCAATGGAGTTTACAAGCTTCAACATATAATCATAGAGCACGCTGCGACGGGAGCCCACTGGACTATCCTTGACTTCATCTGCGGTCATTGAGGTAATCGTGCCAGTTTCCATGTTGATTTTGGCCCGTCCTTTACATTTAACGCGAGGATTGTATGAATATATTCCAGCAAGACAATTATCGTTGTTTAATATTGCAAAGAGGTCACCATTGAATGCTGACAATACAATTTTTTCTTCGGTTGGTATTGGCCGATAGACTTTTCGTCTTGCGAGTATTTCAAGTGAGCCATTCGCGGGAAAAGTGTATCTTCGAAGTTCGAATTGTCGGTGTGGATTCTTATAAGGAGTGAGGCGAATGAATTGTAATTGATCAAGTTTGAATCCAAGTACGTGAGAAAAACGAAGCCTGGTTAGTGTAGCTGTATTGTTGCCAGGAGGAGACTGGGACCTTGTACGAAGAGGAGGTTCGGCAGAAGAAGAAGAAAAACTGTTCGGTAAATCAGGTCTGGTAGGTGAATGTTGTCTTTCAGAAGCAGACGATGATGGCTCGCAACGATGAATACCAGGAATGGGGGCGCCATTAGGCAAACAATCGAACTGTAGACTTAAATCTGCAAGAAGACACAAACGATAAGATTTTGTTGAAGAACGAATTTTTTTTTATTACTAGTAAATATCAGGAATTGACAGTCGATGTCATATTGATATTTCAATAATAATTGAAAATTTTAAAAATATTTCATTAAATCTCGAACAAGAATCTATTATTAATTTGCAAGAACTTGAATTTGGCAGAAAAAAATGTTTTTCGAAAATCGTCAAATGCAGAATGTCTAGAACTGAAGTAGCTATCCTGATAAATTTTCTCAGGTCTTCTTATTCTAAGCATACCTTATCTTATTCTAAGAGTACCTCAGAAGGGAATGGGTAACGTTTTTTTATTTCTGACAGCAAACGAAACAAACTTATTTTTGAACATTATTTATGAAAATCAAGAATTTATTTTATTAACGAATTATTCTTGTATAATATAAAGCACGGGGCAAATATCGTATTATTAGCTTCTCGAAAATTTCCATTCCCTCTTTATATAATTTTTATAATTAATTAACAACCGCGTCCGATTTAGTCATATCTTTCCTTTAGATATAATAATTGGGATTAGCTCTTGAGGTAATAAATCAAAATAAAATGTTGGGAACACTGTACGATATGTGACGATGAGTTAAACAAAAGATTTCAGAATGATAATTTTTCTGGAAAAACTTATGAGTTTAAAGCTAATCGGAAAAAAAATGTATTCCAAAGTTTATAATCATGAATTTTAAGTCGTATAATTTGAATGTTAATATTTGAAGTCCAGGTTTAAGAACCCCAATTTTGAGCTGCAACAATTAACTGTAAAGAGATTAGGAAACGTATCTTGATAAAATTTAAAGAAAATAATTATCGAATTTTATCTACAGGGCTTTGACAAATCGATGTTGACCAAGTATAACAATGGAGATAGAATTTATGTTACGATGCAGAAATTATTATTTTCGTAAAGCTTAGAAATGTTTCTAAAATCACAGATATAATAATGTATTATATTTACCAATATAATTAAGGAATGCTGCCAGGCTAAAGAACAGAGTAGAAAAGATTCTCATCTTTTGCAATTGTGGAATAAATTAATTATTGCGTTAACGGAGGATTTTGTCAGTTGTGCGTAACGACAAATTAGTCTAATAATTTATCTGATTACATAATATGTCCTATAGCCGTTGTCATATTTATATTTCATAAACCAGTCAAAGAAATAAAATTCCGTTTACTCAGCAGATGCCAATTAGTAGAATAATGAAGTCGTTTTTGCGTATAGCGCTTTAATAAAAATCTTATACTAACCTAAAGCAGTAAAGAAATATTCTCTATAAATTTGCTAAATCCAATATTTGAAACAGTTTTTTCAATTTCTAAAATTATAAACGAAAATAATTTTTAAAATAAAAAGAAAAAATAATATTAGGCTTTTAATAATATTTTTCTATATTTTATTCATAAAAGTAATATAGCTATTCTAGAAAGTCTGTATGTCTGTATGTCTGTATGTATGGTTACCTGAATGTTGTAGCCACACTAACTTTTGAAGGATTTGTCCAATCGAGTCCGCATTTGATACACTTTTAAAGGTACCCAAAATGAAGGCTAAGTTCGTTAATCAGATATTTTGAACCAAACTTAAAAAATTGGGGGCATTTTCAAAATTTTGTAATTTTTTTTTGAAATTTTAAAAAATGTTGTCGAAGTTTCTCATATATGGGTGAAAGAATTGCAAATTATCTAAATAAGGTTTTTCATTTTGATGAAAATTAGAAAAGTTATATACTTTTCAAAAATTTGAAAATTTTCGAAAAATATAAAAAATTATTTTTTTCGTAAATCCAAAAATCGCTTTCAAAACTATCACTAGATACCTAATATTTTTGTAACTTTTCTATCCGATTTTTTGCGAATAGCCCAAAATTCAAAAAATGATAGAATTTTAAAAAATTTCAATTTTTTTTTCCTAATATTATAAAAATTTTTGTCAAAGTTTCTTATAGATAGGTAAAAGACTTGCAAATTATCCGAATAAAATTTTTAATTTTGCTGAAAATTATAAAAGTTATATACTTTTCAAAATTTTCCAAAAATAGAAAAATTTATTTTTTTCATAAATCCAAAAATTTCATTGAAAATTTTCACTAGATACCAAATATATTTTAAAACTATTCTAGCCGAATTTTTTTATTAGCTCAAAATTAAAAACAATTAGAGCCTGTATAACCTAACTGTTACGTGCGAAGCGCGATTTTCGCAATGAGAATGTAATCGTCAAGGTCGTAGGTACTTTGAGAACCTTCTTTAATGATAAATTAAAAGAAAGTGTTCAGCTTCACTTAAGAAAAAGGAAAATCATTAAGCAACCACAGCAGGGTCCGAGCGCGGAGCGCGAGGTAAATACATTACAGAGCGCGGAGCGTGAGATAATTATGTTATCGAGCGCGAAGCGCGAGAACCAACAGTCGCGCGTGGATTATCCTTGACTTTATCAGCGCTCATTGGGATACTCTTGCCGTTGTCCACGTGGATTTTTACCCGACCTTTACTTTGAATGCGAGAACTGTATGCATATATTCCAGAAAAATAATTAGTACTGTCAAATATTACAAAGACCTCATCATCGAATGTTGATAATACAATTTGTTCTTCGGTTGGCATCGGCGTTTAGACTTTCCTATTCACGAGTATTTCAACTGATCCATGCGTACGAAAAGTGTATCTTCGAAGTTCGAATTGCCACCGGTGCGAATATTTAACGGGCGTCAGTCGAATAAATGGAAGTTCGTCAAGTTCATATCCAAATACGTCAGAAAAAGGAGGCCAGGTAGGTGCAGCTAAGTTAGCAGAAGTAGACCGTGACCTTTGACGAAAAAGAGGTTCGGCAGGGGAAGAGGACTTGCTCAAAGATTGAAGTGTGGAAGGTAAATGTTGTGTCTCAGGAGAAGAAGAAGATAAAGATAGGCGGTCACAAAGAGCATCATAAATGATAGACCCATTACGCAAGTATTCGGATTGCGAACTCAAGTCTGAAAGAAGAAACAGAATACTGCATTTTTTTTATGAAAAAAAGTTTTTGGGTTACTCATAATAATCTGAAAGTGTAATCAGTTCATAAATTCTGTTCCCTTCATAAGGTTAGTTCATAATGCCGAATGGGGAGTTAAAATCTATAGTTTTTTATATTGCTTCGGCGATAGCGATATTAAGTAGAGCCTTGGGAAAGTGTTTCTGGTGATTATTTTTTATTTAAAATCGTGGTAGTTCTTAGAGTTGAAGGCAGATTTGACAGCATTCATTAAATGTGCTAGGGGAAGTTTTCTGGAGATTATGAATTGCACCGCTGCGATAGCCATATTAAGTAGGGGTTCAGAAAGATTTCTAGT
>NC_046664.1:20294981-20300277 GCF_010883055.1 Belonocnema kinseyi | reverse complement strand
AATATAAGTAGTAGTTAAGTTAGACTAAGGATGGAATTGTAAATATATGTACAGGGAGCGGTGGCCCTCAAACCCGTAAAAGGGAGAGATTAAATACATACTTTAATCTTAATACGTTCACCTTCTCTTTAAATGGAATTTTTATAGTTAAAGTAAACTAGAATTTCAGTTGTAGAATTTGACAATTGTCCACTAAAATTTTTCTTATTCTTATTATTTTATTCAAGAAATAATGAAATATGCCACATTTTTATATAAAAATATTTTTATTTACGGTAATTATTATAAAACTTACAATAAAATATGGTAATTGCTTAATTCTTCCACCTTTCAAGCATTATATTAGTTTTTCTTATTAATTTTGTAACTACCTATTAATCATGAAGTATTAATAGATAACATAGTCATATTATAGCTATAGCTTATTTCAATAAATATTTATCAAAGAAATTTGAACAATATCATCTAAACATTGTATCATTATACATTATATCAATTGTGTGAAATATATAAATATTATTCAATAAAACGTTTCTATTTATTTTTATATTATTAAATCAAACGCTGATATATTTTTTTCCAACCCCGGCGCGGCGGGAGGTATAATGACCGTGAAGGGCTAGAAACCAGCCGAACGACAAGATTTATTAGGGCCAGTTTGACCTTGTCTTTTGACTGCCACTGGCAGCCAATGCAACCAATGGCTGCCTTTTGGTAAGCCCTGGCATACACTGTTAGAAAGAAGTCGCTGAATCACACCGATAAGTGTGATAAGTTTCAAAGAGTTTTCAAAGACGTTTCAAAACGTAGGATAAAATTATTTAAAGAACAGGATAATCTAAAAATTCTTGTAGAAGAAAAAAAGATGCGACTGGAAATTGTGTGAGATTGTCAGTCTTTAAAAATAAAATTCTAATGATTTTTTAAAAATTAATTTCAGCAAATTTCTTCTCAGGATGAATCCCCGCTTTTAATCGCAAAAGGTCCAAATATTTTCAATAAAAATAAGTAATTGAATCAATTTTGAAAAATTCAAAAAGAAGAAACATCCCTGTATGCTTAAAGATACAATTTGTTTACTTAGAATAAGTTATATGCAATTTAAAAAAAGTTTATTTTGAGTAGATATAAAATTAGTTAAATTATTTATAAAAATTGGAAACATTTAAGAATTATAGTATTAAAATGCACTTCAAATTTTAGATTTTTGATAGGATGTAATAGATATATATGTAAAATAAATCAATTATAATAAAAGTCGATAAACGAAGGACTTTCACACTTTTTGTTTGCGAAAAAGAGATTCCTCAATTCTCAAGTGTGAATAGTAAGGGAACTCACGTCAATTAAACATTCATAATTAATGAAAGATTTTCATTTTTTCCTTAAGTACACTAGACCTATCATTTGATGAAAATGTTGTGAAAATTTTTGTTTGAAGGTGGTGTGGAAACGAGTTTTATTAAAAAATGTGTGGAATTTTCTAACAGACAACTGTATGAATTCATGACCTTTCTTATTTTTATTTTTTAAGTGTATATTAATCTGCTTTATGTTTAGAACAAAATAATGTGCTGAAAAACGATAAAAGTAATATATATTTCTGAAACTGGCCCATAAGGTTAAGGCCAAATCTGTACAACCGTTTGTTAACATTTTTGGAATTTTTTAGGTATAATTTTAAAGGCGATTTTACATGGTGTTTTACTAACTAATGGAGCTATTGTTATAATTTTATTCCTGAAATCTATTCCATAAGCAGCATATTAAAACAAAATTTAGGAATATTTATAAAATTATGATTATTTTTCATTTTTAAAATTAATGTAGTAACATATTTGACCCTAGGGCAAAATCAAGAAAAATATTTTAAACGTATGTTCCTTAGTTATTAAGATACTATACAAAAAGATACTTTTAGAATGGTTTTCTTCTTTTAAAATCACGAGATGTATCTTCATAGAATAAAATTTGTTAAATTCATTTTACATTTATTCACAATTACAATTATTTTACAATGGACATCTAATTGTAATCGCTAAATTTTGTAATATTCAAATAAGTATCTTAAGACATGAAAGGTTTCGTAAAGTTTTCATATATTAAGAATTTTTAAAGTTGAAAATTGATTTTTTGGTTCACAATTAAAAATTTTTGTTGCAAATTCGCTTTTTTTAGTTAAAAAATAATACAAATAATACATACAAAATTTTAAACAAATTTTTACAAGTTTTAGTTATTTTTGAATCGTTTCAAAATTTCTGTATATCTCCTAAAGTTACTCAAATTGGAAAGTACATTTTTTAAACCAACATAAACTTTTGAGAAAATTGGGCAACAAAAATGCACGAGAAGGCTAGATAAGAATTTATTTTTTTATTTTTTCTAAAATTATGTACAACATGGCAAAATTAAAAAATTTTCAACACGCTCTTTTACATCCCGTTTAAATTTTTTTTTAAATCATATAAGAATGTTGTGTCCATTTTTGAATTTTCTTTCAGAATTCATTTCATTCCATTTTTGGTAAAAATGTATCTTTTTTAACAGAAAATCCAAACTATATATTCAAAATTTTACTATCTTGTTGTAAACTCGTGTTTTTTATTCAAAACATTTTTCAGTTGAAAATTTATATCTTATGTCGAAAATAAAACTTTTTTGTAGAAAATTCTTCTTCTTGTTAGAAATTCATCTATTTTAATTAAAAATTAATTTCTTTGGTTGAAAATGCATTTTTCATAAAACTTCTTTACTTTTGTTATAAAATGGTTACAATAAAACCATACAAAATTCTTAACAAATTTTTACAAGTTTTAGTTATTTTTAAATCGTTTCAAAATTTCTAAATATGCCTTAAACTTACTCAAATTGGAAAGAACATTTTTTGAACCAACATAAACTTTAAACAAAATTGTGCAACCAAATTGCGCGATATGGCTAGATACGAATTAAGTTCTTGTTTTTTTCTAAAATTATATATAACATGGTAAAATTGCAAAAATTTTCTACACACTCTTTTACACCTCTTTTAAAATGTTTACAAAATAATAAAAAAATTGTCGGGTTCTTTTTTCAATTTTCTTTCAGAATTCATTCCATTCCATTTTTTGTAAAAAATATTTTTTTTTAAATTGAAAATCCAACCATATGTTTAAAAATTTAACTATTCTGTTGTAAATTCAATTTTTTGTATTCAAAATATTTTTCAGTTGAAAATTCATTTTTTACATCGAAAATTAAACTATTTTGCAGAAAATTAAATTTTTCATCTGAAAATGTACCTATTATATATTTGTTAAATAATTATTTTCGAGGTTTGATATTCATTTTTAAAGTTGAAAATTTAACGATTTTATCAAAGTTTTTTTTAAAGTATTTTTTTAGTTGTAAATTCATCTTTTTTAAATAGGAAATAATTGTTTTGGTTTAAAAATTGATTTTTTGTTTGATAATTCAACTGTTTTGTTGAAAGTTCGATTTTTTTAAATTGAACAAATATTTTCTTATACTTAAAATTGACCATTCTCAGTTAAAAATCAATCTTTTTTTGGTAAAAATGTATTCTTCTTGTTTAAAAATTCATTTCTTTGGTTGAAAATGCATGTTTTGATCAAACTTCTTTTCTTTTCGTATAAAATAGTTGAAGGTTCATGTAGTTTTTTGGAAATTAAACTAATTTGGTGAAAATTTTTTGGTTGTTAATTTGTTTTTTAGAATAATCATATAACCGTTTTTCGTTGACAAATGATCTATTTTGTTGAAAATTTGTTTTTTCTTGTTTTAAAATTAATTTATAAAACTTTAAATTTCTGTTTTCTGTAAGAAATTATTGGTTTTAAAATTCAATTATTTGTTTGCAAATTCGATTTTCTGTGTGAAAATTAAAATATTTCTTGGAAACTTTGATTTTTTGGGTTTGATAGTTGTTTTTAAATGAAAATTTAACTATACAATTTTTTCTGGCAACATTATTTTTCAGTTGAAATTCAACTATGTAGTTGAAAATTCATATATTTTATTGCAATTTTGTCTTTTCTGGAAGAAGTCTTTTTATACGTAAATTCATCTCTTTGGTTGAAAATTGGACTATTTTGTTGTAGATTTAATTGTTTTTTTTTTAAATTTAAGTGTTCCATTTTTTGTTGAAAGTAAATCTTTTTTATTAAAAAGTAATTTATTTTGTTGAAAATTCCATTTTTCATCTTAAAATTTAACTAGTCCATTTTTGGTTCAATGCTTATTGTCAGTTTAAAATTCGTTTCTAAAGATGAAAATTGAACAATTTTGTTGACATTGTTTTTCTTAAAAATTATCTTCTTAATTATAAATTTATCTTTTAACTTCTTTAGCTCGCACAAGCCTACACAAGTTAACTGCGTGTGCGCGCGCAAAGCAACTTATCGGTGTTAATTTTCGCACCGTATAGTGTCGATTGTATGTTTATACCACTCTAACCTGAAAATCACACCTTCAACCAGGTTTTTTCGCCTTTCGCGGTATTAAATACTGTTCGATATTTGTGTGAGAGATGATTTTTAGCGAATGAGACTTTTCTTATTCGCTTCGCTAGTGCGGAAATCGTCTCATTCGCTAAATAATCACCTCTCACACACGTATCGCAATGTACTATTCTCGCTCCTTCTTAGTGTTTGATTTCACACTTTCCAGTCAAACTTTAAGTTTAGATTAAGACTTACACATCTCCTCGGTGTGATTCGTTAGTATTTTCAACATGGGGAATTTGAGAGTTCGTAAATTTACACCGGAGAAGTGTATTTTAGTGAAAAAAAATTCAATTTCGCACCAAAATATCGCACCGTATCATTACAACTTCGCACTCCGGTGTGACGTTGCACGAATTTTTTCTAACAGTGTATGTGAATAAGAACATTTTTCTAACTAAAATTTTTTAAAACATTTTTATAATTTTCTCGGATTCTATTGTGTCTACGCTAACTCGCACGCACCTTACGAGAATTGGAATAGTCCACTTTCATTTCATTCACGCACTAATTTTGCGAAATTCTAAGCTCCTTACCTGAAAATAAAGAAAATCGAAAATATGAAATGTTGCTCACCTGTAGCATTGACCGTTTAAGAGTTACATTTGAAATTTTTACAATGAAATTGATACACAATTTATTCCAATAAAAAAGGTATAACCTCATGTGAATTTAGAAACATGTGTTCTTATTTAATAATCTTCGGCGGTTAAATTGAAACTTTCAAATTCAAATTAATAAATAAATTATTGAATTTTTAATGAAAAAAACTTTATTTACTGATATTAAAG
>NC_046664.1:20292793-20294881 GCF_010883055.1 Belonocnema kinseyi | reverse complement strand
ATTTAATAATCTTCGGCGGTTAAATTGAAACTTTCAAATTCAAATTAATAAATAAATTATTGAATTTTTAATGAAAAAAACTTTATTTACTGATATTAAAGGTATAAAAGCAGATATATTTATTATATCTCCATGAAGATATTTTAAATAATCAAAGTTGAATATTTGCCAATTATTTAAAAAGATTAAATTTTAAGTGAGGGAACTTCTTCTTTATCTCATTTATCATTATTTTGTGAAATATTGTGATTAATATGAAGAGACCAGTCAGCGATTTTTGCGGCATGACAAATCAAGTCAAATATAGAGGAGAGAACATATTTTATACGTATGAGATAATTTTTTGCCAATTAAAAACAAAAGAAATAATTATACGTGAGAAAGCCATAAAAATAACACCTACCTGAAATAAAAAAGTCAAAACGGTAATATTCGTAAAACTCAAATATATAACCACCACCGCAATGTAAAAAAAAATACTTCTGGCGCATTTTACCAAACACTGCTGGAATTGTTTCAACTAAAAACGCAATAAAAAATTATAATAAAAAATATTTACCCCAAAACTTTCCAAGACTTTATTTAAAATCCTCGTCTATGAAGTAATGCTTAGCAACCTCAAAAAATAAACTTTAGGTCATTTATTACACCCTCTCTCAGCTACCTTCAAATTAAGCAGCCAAATAAGCCCAACCAAGTAAAATAATAACTCTAATGTTTTGCCAATAAATTTAAGCTCCAAAGATAAAAGAAATTCGGGAACCAGGAACTCCAAAGATACGAGCGTTAAAGGAGCTCTCACTCCTGCGACGTTTAATTTTCAATGGTAATGCGTGAGAACACACACAAGGCTAATACGCGCTCGCGCACCTCGAACTCAAGGCAGCGCGCACTCGCGGGCGCACAAATCTCAAATAGAAAGGTGCTGGCGGGAAAAAATTCCACTCTTTAGAGTCGGGACTCTCGTATCTGTGGAGCTCTGGTATCTTTGGAGCTTTTAATTGAATTGAATTTTAGTCACGTAAAAACAACCTTGAAAATATTGATAAAAAATAATTTTGCATTTACTCTTTTTAAATCATATATGGTTCTCTGAGCTTCTTACGGTGAGATAATATAATAACATACGTTAATTTTTTTCTTATTTTATTAAGTTGTTAGCTTATTAATTAACATGTAAGCGATTTATTTTCGGGAAGGGGAAAACATAAGTATTTCAAAAAAGTATTTGTTCAAGAACTATGGGAATACTTATTAATTACGCTGTTCTGAAAATTCTGCGTCAATTAGCTTTTTCGACATTTTGAAGGAATGTGGATCCCTTTTACTCTGGTCTTGACGATCGAAGTTATTAACTGTATTGGTCTTATTTTCCATATGTAAAAGAAACATGTTTGAAAAATTATGCCGTAAGATCATTTTTTTAGTGAGCAACTAAAAAAACTAAAATATGTATTCAACCCAAACTTTTGAATCCTATTGAGGATATTAATCTCGAGTTTGTGGTAAAAATGACCAAATTCAATATGGCGGATACAATATGGCGGCTACAGCTGCCACACTCCATATCTTTTAGATGCTTTGACGCCAGATTCAGATTCAGCGCGTCAAAAGCCTTTGGAAAAGTATGCTCTAGTTTCTGGGTTTTGAGGGAAAACATTTTTTTCCGACCTGTGTTTGTGATAGAGATGCCATGCCAGCTACCAGCATCTACAATACAGAAAGTTAAAAAATTTCCAAAATCAACATCGCTTGAATTTGATGCATGTTCTGGACTCTCCAAAACTGCAAAAATTAGTTCTCAAAAAACAAGTTCAATCACTGAATAACTACCATTAAAATAACTCATACTGTAGGCCCAAATTTAAACATATCTTAATTTGAAATTATTGATAATAAGAAAAGACCCCTGGCGCATTTAACCGAACCTTGCTAGGATCCTCTCGATAAAAACCGTTATACAACACTTCCAACAAGTAAAAATTACACTAGAAATCTTTCTGAACCCCTACTTAATATGGCTATCGCAGCGGTGCAATTCATAATCTCCAGAAAACTTCCCCTAGCACATTTAATGAATGCTGTCAA
>NC_046664.1:20290245-20292693 GCF_010883055.1 Belonocnema kinseyi | reverse complement strand
ACTAGAAATCTTTCTGAACCCCTACTTAATATGGCTATCGCAGCGGTGCAATTCATAATCTCCAGAAAACTTCCCCTAGCACATTTAATGAATGCTGTCAAAGCTGCCTTTAACTCTAATAACCACCACGATTTTAAATAAAAAACAATCACCAGAAATACTTTCCCAAGGCTCTACTTAATATCGCTATCGCCGTAGGAATATAAAAAACTATAGATTTTAACTCCCCATTCGGCATTATGAACTAATATTATGAAGGGAACAGAATTTATGAACTGAGTACACGTCCAGGTTATTATGAGTGTAAAAAATTAAGTACAAACTGGGGGTTCACTTTCAGATTCTCGAAAATCCAAGTTTGTCACGTAGTAATAGTACCGTTTAGCATGAGTCATACTACCCTTGCAATCCTTCTGAAGGGTTTTACAGAGGTACCTCCTTCAGCAACTGCCCGACCGTCTCAGTGTTCATTTCGTTTCATTTTGTAACATTTTGAGTAAATATATTGTTTTGTTATGAAAGGCCGGTGTCCTTAATACCTTCACCTTCCTATCTTAACTATCTATAAGTATACATATACGCTTCAATTGGTGACCCCGACGTAATCGCGAACGTGGCCGAATTCCAAAACGCGAACCTTGAGTGAAGTGAAGAGTTGATAGGAAACAGTGGTGCGAAATTTACTTGGATTACAGTGAAATACAGTGAAAGTGGACTAAAAATGCCTAACAGCGAAGAAAACGCAAGTGATGAAACGAGTGCGCGTAACGAAGTGCCGTTTGCAGCTCACGCTATCGCTATCAAAATACCGCCTTTCTGGCCCGAAAAAATATCCTTGTGGTTCAGGCAGCTCGAAGCACAATTTTCAATCGCGAATATAACTAGAGACTCAACGAAATTCGGGTATGTGCTCGCGAATTTCGAGTCCAGATACGTCGAGGAGGTCGAGGACGTAATCGAAGATCCTCCTGAAAGCGGCAAGTATGAAGCCTTAAAAATTTCTTTAACCAAAAGACTTTCCGATTCTAGTAACATGCGCGTCAGAAAGTTGCTTGAAGGCGAAGAAATTGGAGACCGTATAACATCTCAGTTTCTGCGCCATCTAAAGAATCTCGCGGGTACATCAGTAAAAGAAGATTTTTCACAAAATTTGTGGTTAATGCGTTTACCAGTCTCCACGCAGCACGTCATGGCCAGCATGAGGGATAAACCTTTGACAGAAATGGCTGAAGTAGCTGACCGTGTTCACGAGATTCGACCTGAAAAAGGTAAGATACCTGCTGCGGCACAGGACAATCCGCTCGCGACTCTCAAGGAAGAGTTGATACAATTGATCAAAGCGGAGATAAGCGCTATCAACAAGCCACAAAATCGTCGCGAACGTTCCCAGTCCCGTGGGAAAGGATACTCGCGATCTCGAAATCAGTCTCTCAACTGCGAAAAAATGGCAGACTCGGACATGTGTTGGTACCATTATAAATTCGCGGAAAAAGCTCACAAGTGCCGCGTACCATGTGCATAAAAGTCGGGAAACGCGAACAGCCATCATTAATTGCGACGGTCAACGAAGGTAATCGTAGTCGTCGTATTTTTGTGACAGATCAAGACAGCAAAGTTGCTTTTCTGATAGACACTGGTGCGGACGTCTGTGTTTATCCGCGAAAACGCGTAAGTGGGCATGCAAAAAGATGTGCTTACGAACTTTACGCCGCGAACTCGTCGCCTATAGCAACATATGGCACAATTTCGGTAGACTTAAATCTATCGCTACGACGCAGTTTTAAATGGCGAATTTGCAGCGGACGTCGATGTTCCTATACTCGGGATGTACTTTCTCGCACATTATGGACTTCTCGTTGATGCGAAGAGTAAACGCTTGATCAACTCGGTTACAGGATTAGCGACAAGCGGCCAGGCAGCATCCGGCAAGTATGTTTCAGTCAGAACTATTAGTGGAACGACAGACTACCATCGCATACTTGCCGAGTTTCCTGACGTCAACAGACCGTCCGTTTTTGAAAAAGAGACTGCCAAGAACGACATCAAGCATTATATTAAAACTACTCTCGGACCAACAGCATTTTGCAGACCGCGACGACTAGCACCTGACCGTTTCAAGGAGGCGAAAGCTGAATTCGAAATGATGATTCAATAAGGGATTGTTCGATCCTCGAAGAGCCCCTGGGCATCGCCGTTGCATTTAGTGACCAAAAAAAAACGGCGGACTGCGGCCCTGCGGAGACTACCGTGCGCTGAACGCACGAGCTGTTCCAGATCGCTATCCAGTAACCCACATCGAAGATTTCGCCAGGACATTAGATGGGTGCACCGTATTTTCTACGATAGATCTGGTACAGTCTGTCAAGTTAAAGCGTGGGTGGCTTTACTCGCAGTCGGTAAGGTGTATCGACATGATTTTGGTGTCAAAATATTAAGAAGAGCTCCCTC
>NC_046664.1:20224056-20290145 GCF_010883055.1 Belonocnema kinseyi | reverse complement strand
GAAAGAGGGAGCTCTTCTTAATATTTTGACACCAAAATCATGTCAATACACCTTACCGACTGCGAGTAAAGCCACCCACGCTTTAACTTGACAGACTGTAAGAGCTTATAACCAAATTCCTGTATCGCCGGAAGACGTGGAGAAAACAGCAATAACCACGCCTTTCGGACTTATTGAACATACCCGCAAGCCTTTTGGACTGAGTAACGTAGCACAAATATTTCAGCGATCTGTAGATCTTGTGTTAAGTGATTTCGATTTTTGTTACGCTTACATCGATGACATTTTAATTGCATCCAAAAGCCATGCGGAGCACGAAGAGCATGTACATAGCTTATTTAAAAGAATACAAAAATTTGGTTTAGTAGTTAATTCGGTCAAAAGCGTACTTGGGTCAGGCGCAGTAAAATTTCTAGTATATTTTGTCGACTCACGAGGCGTGCGACTAGATCCCGAGCGTGTGACGACGATTGTAAATTATCCTCATCCCACTACGGTTAAAGGTCTAAGGCAATTGTTAGGGTTAGTGAATTTTTATCGTCGATTCATCCCTAATGCCGCGAGAATTCAGAATCCGTTAAATAAACAACTCGGGGGTGCTAAGAATAATAACTCTGCCATCGAATGGACCAATGATTTAGAAAACGCTTTCAACGAATTAAAAAATGCTTTAGCGAACGCGGCTGTTAGCTCATCCGGTTGCAGGAGCGATTTTATCTATTAATGTAGATGCATCCGATTACGCAGTTGGTGCAGTTTTACAACAACGCGTTAACGATGATTGGCAACCGCTAGCATTTTTTAATAAATCTTTGTCATCGTCACAACGCAAGTACATTCAATATATCAGCGGAATAAATAATGTCGTAGCCGATGCGTTATCCCGCATCGAAAGTATCGAATCTTTCGATTATAACAAACTTGCCGAAGCTCAAATTGTTGACGTCGAATTACAAATAATTTTAAAATTACAATTAAAAAAAGTGATCTTTCCGAATATAGGAGTCGACGTTTATTGTGACATGACACGTAATAAGGTGAGACCTTACGTTCCTGCTACCCATCGTCGTGCGATATTTAACCTTTTACACGGTCTAGTTCACCCCGGAATAAAAGCAACGCAAAAATTAATTTCCCAGCGATTCGTGTGGCCATCTGTAAATAAGGATTGCAGAACATGCACAAAAACTTGCATTCCTTGTCAACGCTCTAAAGTCACGAGACACGTCACGAGTCCGGTAAGAGAATTTCGCGATCCAGAACAGAGATTCGAACGTGTGCATATAGATATTGTAGGCCCGCTTCCAAATTCTTTGGGATTCCGATATTGTTTGACGATGGTTGATCGTTTTACTCGGTGGCATGAAGCAGTACCCATCGAAGACATAGAATCAGCCACCATTGCACGAGCCTTTATAAGCACATGGATCGCACGTTTCGGGATACCATTACGAGTGACAACGGACCAGGGGCGACAGTTTGAGGCTAAATTATTCAATGAATTAACAATCGGCACCGCCCATCTACGCAAGGCAGCTTGCCACCCCGCGACGAACGGAATGGTCGAGAGGCTCCATACACAATTGAAGGCAGTAATCAAATGCCATGAAACGGAGGCTTGGGCAGAAATTTTACCAATTATCCTGCTGGGAATTCGAGTAGCCATAAAGGATGACGTAAAAGCAAACCCGGTCGACTTAGTCTACAACACGACACTTCGTCTACCCAGTGAGTTCTTCCAGCCTTCCTCTAGTACGAGCCATACCAATTTCGTTGAAGACCTGAGGAAGAAGATGAGGAAAGTGAAGCCGGTACAAGGAACGAGGCATGGTACTAGAAATGTTTTTATTTTTAAAGAATTATCCACCTCACCTTTCGTTTTTATTCGTCATGATGCAGTACGTAGCCCGCTTCAACCGATGAACGACGGACTTTTCGAAGTCGTTGATCGAAAGGAAAAGCAGTATACAGTAGTTGTAAATGGAAAAAACTGTAAGGTAGCCCTGGATCGACTAAAACCAGCTTTTGTATTAAACGCGGATCTCGTCGAAAACGCACGCAACAAAAACAATGATAAAGCATTATCACTGGTAAGGGGGTAATGTAGCGAATGTATACTTTTTGTATTGCTATTCGTAGACTTCGCAAATTTTGTAAGCTTAGGTTTTTACAACTCAGGATAGAAAGTACGGTCTAGTCGCAGATGTTCGCTAGCGCCAGTAAAGCCATTAAGCACAAACTGGGGGTACCTTCACCTTCCTATCTTAACTATCTATAAGTATACATATACGCTTCATGAGTAACCCAAAAACTTTTTTTCTTCAGAAAAATGCAGTATTCTGTTTCTTCTTTTAGACTTGACTTCGCAATCCGAATTCTTGCGTAATGAGTCTATCATTTATGATGCTCTTTGTGACCGCCTATCTTTATCTTCTTTTTTTGCTGAGACACAGCATTTACCTTCCAGACTTCAATCTTTGAGCAAGTCTTCTTCTCCTGCCGAACTTTTTCTTCGTCAAAGGTCACGGTCTGCTTCTGCTAACTTAGCTGCACCTACCTGGCTTCCTTTTTCTGACGTACTTGGGTATGAACTAGACGAACTTCCATTTATTCGACTGACGGCCGTGAAATATCCGCAACGGCGGCAATTCGAATTTCGAAGATACAGTTTTTGTGCGCATGGATCAGTTGAAATACTCGTGAAAAGGAAAGTCTAAAAGCCGATGCCAACCGAAAAGCAAAATATATTATCAACATTCGATGATCAGGTCTTTGCAATATTTGACAGTACTAATTATTTTGCTGGAATATCTGCATACAGTTCTCGCATTCAAAGTAAAGGACGGGTAAAAATTAACATGGACAACGGCAAGATTATCCCAATGAGCACTGATGAAGTCAAGAATACTCCACTAGGTGCCGTCGGTTGATCTTCAATGATTACATAGTTAAGCGCGTAAACCATAATAATTAAAAAGTGAAAAAAAAGAAAATAGCTCGAAAGAAGCTACTGTTGGTTCTCGCGCTTCGCGCTCGATAATATATTTATCTCACGCTCCGCGTCGGTAATGTATTTACCTCGCGCTCCGCGCTCGGTCTTTGCATTACACTCCACATTTATGCACAGACCACAATGCGAAATTTTCTAGATTCTATGTTAAAAACTATTATATCAAATGTCTATTACCATTTTTTTTGTGTACCTTGGTCTGGTACTGCTTGTTCTGATATTGCAAAATAATGATCACATTTTATTTTTTCTGATCCTAATAGGACCCTGCTGTTGTTGTTTAATCATTTTCCCTTTTCTTATGTGAAGCTAAACACTTTCTTTTAATTTTTCATTAAAGAAGGTCCTCAAAGTACCTACGGCCTTGACGATTATATTCTCATTGCGAAAATCGCGCTTCGCACGTAACAGTTAAGTTATACAGGCTCTAATTTTTTTAAATTTTGGGCTAATCAAAAAATTCGGCTGGAATAGTTTTGAAATATATTTGGTATCTAGTGAAAATTTGGAATGAAATTTTTGGATCTATGGAAAAAATAAGTTTTTCTATTTTTTGAAAATTTTGAAAAGTAGATAACTTTTATAATTTTCATCAAAATTAAAAATTTTATTCGGATAATTTTCAAGTCTTTTACTTATCTATAAGAAACTTTTACAAAAATTTTTATAATATGAGGAAAAAAAAATTGAAAATATTCAAAATGCTATAATTTTTTAAATTTTGGGCTATTCGAAAAAAATCGGCTAGAAAAGTTTTAAAAAAGATTTGGTATCTAGTGAAAATTTTTAATGAAATTTTTGGATTTACGAAAAAAATAATTTTTTATATTTTTCGAAAAAACTTCATTATTCTACTAATTGGCATCTGCTGAGTAAACGGAATTTTATTTCTTTGACTGGTTTATGAAATATGAATATGACAACGGCTATAGGATATTTTATGTAATCAGATAAATTATTGGACTAATTAGTCGTTACGCACAACTGACAAAATCCTCCTTTAACGCAATAATTAATTTATTCCACAATTGCAAAAGATGAGAATCTTTTCTAATCTGGTCTTTAGCCTGGCAGCATTCCTTAATTATATTGGTAAATACAAAACTTTATTATATCTGTAATTTTAAAGACATTTCTAAGCTTTGCGAAAATAATAATTTCTGCTTCGTAAGCTAAATTCTATCCCCATTGTTATACTTGGTCAAAATCGATTTGTCAAAGCCCTGTAGATAAAATCTAATATTTATTTTCTTTAAATGTTATCAAGATACGTTTCCTAATCTCTTTTGACTTCCGAATAGGGCATATTAACATTAAAATTATAAGACTTAAAATCCATGATCATAAACTTTGGAATACATTTTTTCCCTGTAGCTTTAAAATCATAAGTTTTTCCAGAAAAATTATCATTCTGAAATCTTTTGTTTAACTCATCGTCACATATCGTACAGTGTTCCCAACATTTTATTTTGATTTATTACCTCAAGAGCTAGTCACAATTATTATATCTAAAGGAAAGATATGACTAAATCGGACGCGGTTGTTAATTAATTATAAAAATTATATCAAGAGGGAATGGAAATTTCCAAGAAGCTAATAATACGATATTTGCCCCGTGCGTTATATTATACAAGAATAATTCGTTAATAAAATAAATTCTTGATGTTCATAAATAAGGTTCAAAAATAAGTTTGTTTAGTTTGCTGTCAAAAATAAAAAAACGTTACTTAAGTAGAACGACACATATCTATATTTAAAACCTAATAGCTCTAAAATATTTATTTTATTTTGTTAAATGCTTTTAATTATTTGAAATTGATTAATAAAAATTAAGGAGCACAACTTCAGGGTGTACTGGCATCAGTGTGCAAAACAGAATGACAAGAGTGAGTTTCTAAAATACACCGCAAAAAGAAGCCTGTTTTTTAATTTTTATTCTGAGCACAGTGTTATATCAAGAATTGAGAAATAATAAATATAATAGTGAAAAAATATGGCATTAATAATAGTCTAGGAGTTTAGAGTACACCCTCCTCAAGGAAGTTCTGTTCATAACTAAAATTTCAGATCTCATGTGTTTTCGAAGGTCCCGTAATTTTAAGAAGTAAACCTGGCAGTATAGATGTTAAAATAAAAAATAAATGTTCCTTGACCCATTCCCTTCTGATGTGCTTTCTAATTCAGTTTATGACATAGCTTTCCAGGAGAAGAAGTATTTTTAGTCCTAGGACTACCAAGTTTATTTTTTAGGGTGGCTAGACCTTCGAAGTTCGGTTAAAGAATCTTAAATTTTTATCTTAGAAATAACTTTTTTGGAGCAGATGTATTTTAAATACCTGAACGATCAGGTTTACTGCTTAGAATAAGAAGACCTGAGAAAATTTATCAGGATAGCTACTTCAGTTCTAGACATTCTGCATTTGACGATTTTCGAAAAACATTTCTTTCTGCCAAATTCAAGTTCTGCAAATTGATAATAAATTCTTGTTCGAGATTTAATGAAATATTTTTAAAATTTTGAATTATTATTGAAATATCAATATGACATCGGCTGTCAATTCGTGATATTTACTAGTAATCAAAAAAATTCGTTCTTCAACAAAATCTTATCGTTTGTGTCTTCTTGCAGATTTAAGTCTACAGTTCGATTGTTTGCCTAATGGCGCCCCCATTCCTGGTATTAATCGTTGCGACCCATCATCGTCTGCTTCTGAAAGACAACATTCATCTGCCAGACCTGATTTACCGAACAGTTTTTCTTCTTCTGCCGAACCTCTTCGCACAAGGTCCCAGTCTCCTCCTGGCAACAATACAGCTACACTAACCAGGCTTCGTTTTTCTCACGTACTTGGATACAAATTTGATCAATTACAATTCATTCGCCTCACTCCTTATAAGAATCCACACCGACAATTCGAACTTCGAAGATACACTTTTCCCGCGAATAACTCACTTGAAATGCTCGCAAGACGAAAAGTCTATCGGCCAATACCAACCGAAGAACAAATTGTATTGTCAGCATTCAATGGTGACGTCTTTGCAATATTAAACAACGATAATTGTCTTGCTGGAATATATGCATACAATGCTCGCGTTAAATTTAAAGGACGGGCAAAAATCAACATGGAAACGGGCACGATTACCCCAATGACCGCAGATGAAGTCAAGGATAGTCCAGTGGGCTCCCGTCGCATCGTGAATTTTGATTATATATTGTTGCTTGTAAACTCCATTGACGTCTAAGTTACTTTTTAAAAGAAAGTAGTCATTGTTACATCACAAGTTTTTAGTTCTTTTTGTATCTTTTATATATAGAACAGATGTGCAGCGCGTTAATTTCTATCAAAGAAGGCCGTTTTAATCGAAGAAAAAAATTTCCGTTCTTTTCCCGGTTTGCAAACATTTTTCACGGTGAATAAAATTTGAAAAGTCAAACTATACTATAAACATTTTCTATTTAAAGTAATAAACAATAAACAAAAAATTAAAGAATTCAAAGCGGTTTTCTTGAATTTAAAACTTTTATGATTAATGGTTAGAAATGTTTCAATTTAAAAATTGTATAATCAAATGCTCAATATTTGACAGGTATAAAATGGAAGGTACTAACACTTGTTAATTGAAAAATGTTAAATAAAAATAGAATAATCTGCATAATTTAGAACTTTTATAAATTATAGAGTTCAAAGATTTAGATTTAGTTCTAAAACTATAAATCCACATTAACATTTTCAATACTCTAAATTGAAGGATCACGCAAATAACTTTTAAAATTTTCAAAATAATATTATTTTAAGTGATTTTAAGCTACACATTAAAAATTAAAAATTATTTTTTTTAACTTAACATTTCCTAAAATATTTCAAATTCTTGAGAAATTTAGAAGTTCTTTTAAATTGCCTTATTATTTGCAGAAAAAAACAGATGAATTTTAAGAGATATTCAGAAGTTTTAATAAGGTTCAAATTGAATATAGAACATGAACTGATTTCAAATGATTTAAACAAAGTATGTGAAAGATTTTTAAGAATTGTAAAAGACTTCAAAAGAATAAAAACATTTTCCTAAGATTCTGTAACGCTAAAAGTTTAAAAGCTCTTCGAAATTCTTACTCGACTTAAATATATGGTAAAATATTGCTTAATATTGAATGCTTATTTAGACACCAACAATATTATTGATTGAATAAAAACCTTTAATTTTGATTATATTATTTTGGAGTCATTTTAAAGTTAAAAATAATTTATAAACTTTCAAACGCATGTTTACATTATGAGATTGTTAAAAATAATTATTTGAAAGAACATATTCATAATTTTTTTATTTAAGATAATTTTAAAAGATCCTTAGATTTGTTGAAAGATTCAAAGTTATGTGTAAGCTTGAAATGATAGCCTGAGTGAAAAATGTAGATTGTTGAAGATTTCCAACATAAAATGTAGAAGCTTTTCAAGAATTCTGCATCAAACGGATAAAAATATTTTCTTAAGATTTCAATGAAAATTGAAAATGATTTTTTATTTTAAAATATTATTTCAATTCGCATTATATTCTGGAATCTTTAAAAAACTCATTTACAAATAAAACATTTTTCAAATACAAAAATTAAAATTGTAATGTTTAATATTTAAAGCCTATTCGAAATTTTAACGATTTCAGGCAATCGGTCAAAAAATTAAGTTTAAAATTGTTTACTTCTAAATATTTGGTTTAAATTTGCTCGTCTTCAATGAAGAGTCTTAAATTAACGTTCACATTTTTTTAATGACTCGGCTTTCAAATTGAAACTGTTTAATTTTTACGGTTATTATTTGGATATTCTTAAATTTTTAAATAAATAAAAATTCTTTTCAAATAAATTATTTTTCACTTTTCAATACTTAAAATACATATCCATTCAAAAATTGATTTATTTTTTATTTATTAATAAATAAAAATGTTTTTTATCCTAAATTTTCAACTTCAAACGCTTTTAATTTTTAATTTTTCAAGTTTTCAAAACAGTATTTAAAAATTTAAAAATTTAAAAATGTTAGCTTAAAAATAAAAATGGAGATTTTTTGAGTAAAATATTTTTGAGTAATGCACTGTAAACTGAATAGTAGTATGATTGAAAAAGATAAAAATTGAACTAATTTTTTTAAACTGTTGAAATCGAACTTTGAAAGATTGTTCTTTTAAAAATTTCTAAAATTCCCAGTCAATAAATAAATTCACGATCATTTTTCAGTTTTTCCTGGTCAGAAAAAATTCATGGTCTTTTCCCGGCTTTCCCTGTTTTCCGATCCAGCGGCCACCATGTAAAGTCACTATTTTAAGTGGATATATATTTTTGTTCGATTCTCTTAAGAAATTAAACAACAAACCCTAGAATCCTCTGAATACTTTTAGGTTGACCTCGAATTCTAATTGATTTAATCAGATTCTTATGCACTCATTCTATTCACTCCCATTTGTCTAAATTCAATGGAAGTCTTTGGGATATTAAAATTTTGTTTTATTCTCTCACGTTATTTTTAATTTATTTTGATTAGGCTTGAATTTCATTAAATTTTCGTGAGCTGCTTGAATTTTTCACTATACAGTTTATCCGAGCTATAAATATGAATAAAGACAACGAATATTAATAAAAACGAGTTACAAATATTGATAAAAACTTAATTGATTATTGCTTTCAAAGCTTCAATATTTTGTCAAAGTCTTACTTATTTTTTTTCGTAAACAAAAAAGTGTAATATATGGTTTAGATATTGCATATGTGAACAAGAACATTTTGCGGAATTCTAAGTTCCTAACCGGAAAATAAGGAAAATCGAAAATATTAAATGTTGCTCACCTGCAACATTGACCGTTTAAGGCTTACATTTGAAATTTTTAAAATGAAATTTATACACAATTTATTCCAATAAAAAATGTATAGCTTCATGTAAATTTAGAAACATGTGTTCTTATTTAATAATCTTGGACGGTTCAATGGAAACTTTCAAATTCAAATTAATAAATAAATTATTGAATTGTTAATTAAAAAAAACTTTATTTACTGATATTAAAGGTATAAGAGCAGATATAGTTATTATGTCTACATGAAGATATTTTAAATGATCAAAGTTGAATATTTGCCAATTATTTACAAAGATTAAATTTTAAGTAAGGGATTATACGTAAGAAAGCCATGAAAATAACACCTACCTGAAATAAAAAAGTCAAACCGGTAATATTCGTAAAACTCAAACATATAACCACCACCGCAAAGTAAAAAAAAAACACTTCTGGTGTATTTAACCAAACACTGCTAGAATTGTTTCAACTGAAAACGCAATAAATAATTCTGATAAAAAATATTTACCCCAAAACTTTCCAAGACTTTAATTAAAATTCTCGTCTATGGAGTAATGTTTCACAACCTCAAAAAATTAAATCAACTTAAGCAGCCAAATAAGCCCAACCAAATTAAAAATAATCAACCCTAATGTTTTGTTAATACATTTAAACTCCAAAGATAAAAGAAACTCGGGAACTCCAAATATACGAGCGTTAAAGGGGCTCTCACTCCTGCGACGTTTAGTTTTCAGTGGTAATGCGTGAGAACACACACAACGCTAATACAAACTCACGCATCTTGAATTCAAGGCAGTGCGCACTTGCGGGCGCGCAAATCTCAAACGGAAATGTGCTAGCGGGAAAAAATTTTACTCACTCTTTTGGAGTCGGACGCTCGTATCTGTGGAGCTCAGGTATCTTTGGAGCTCGTGTTTTCGGGGTTCGAGTGGACTCTAGTAGATTTTTATCACATGAAAACACAGGTTTCTTTTTTTTCTTAGAAAAGGCGAATCTATGATAAAATCATGTTTTTTGATATTACTATTATTTGTTTGATTAATTATTTTCCAGACAAAAATTCAGCTAAATAGGATTAAAAGAATACATTCTTTCATCTTTTGAAATCTCCTGAAAACTTATTGATATTTTTAAAGTAAGAGTATTATCTAATCTATGATTATAGATGAATTTTAATCACGTAAAAACAATCTGAGCTTCTAAAGGTGAGATAATATAATAACATGCGTTAATTTGTTTCTTATTTTATTAAGTTGTTAACATATTTATTACCATATAAGCGATTTATTTTCGGGAAGGGGAAAACATAAGTATTTCAAAAAAGTATTTGTTCAAGTAATATCGGAATACTTATTAGTTACGTTGTTCTGAAAATTCTGCATCAATTAGCTTTTTCGACATTTTGAAGAAATGTGGATCCTTTTTACTCTGGTCTTGACGATGGAAGTTATTATTAATTGTATTGGTGAGTAAATAATAATTTGTAATATTCTAGAAAGTGTAATATAACAAAGAAAATTTACTCTAGGTATATTCAACAATAATTAAATGTTATCTTCATAATCAAAGCAAAGTATGCAACATAATTACTCTTCTAAAATGTAGTTTAAACACAGAAACATTACCAGTTACGCCGCCTAAAACAATGGACCTCCTGGAAAATTTTGGGACGAGCAACGAATGTGCACATTATCAAGGTAGATAAAGTACAAATAAAAAGTTGTGACAGAAATGTTAATTAATAAGCGGTTTTTATATTGTGATTTAAAAATTGTTAATAATCCCTTCAGCCAAAAATTATATAACACGAATGGAATCTTATTTTCCATATCTAAAAGAAACATGTTTTAAAAAGTATAACATAAGATCATTTTTTAGTGAGGAACTTTTTTGAAACAATTCAGGTTTTGAAGCCTTCTGTTCCATTACACATTTTTCTGAAGAATAAAAGAAGAATCATACTACTTACTATAAAAATTATATAAACAGGGAATGGAAATTTCCGAAAAGTTGATCATACAAGATTTGCCCAATGTGTTATATTTTATAAGAATAATTCATTAATAAAATAAATTCTTGATGTTCATAAAGAATGTTCGAAAATAAGTTTGTTTCGTTTGTTCGTTTTTAACGTTCATTTTATTTTGTTGAATATATTTGAAGAATTGTAATTGATTAATAAAAATTAAGGAGCACAGCTTCAGGGTGTACTAGCATCAGTATGCAAAACAGAATGAAAAGTGTGAGTTTTCAAAAGTAAACCGCGAGAAACAACCTGTTTTTTAAATTTTATTCTGAGCACAGAGTTATATCAAGAAATGAAAAATAATAAGTATTATAGTAAAAAACAATTATGGCGTTAATGATGGTCTAGGAGTTGAAAGTACACCTTTCGCAAGGAAGTTCAGTTCATAACAAAAATTTCAGACCTCATGTGTTTTCGAAGGACCCGTCATTTTAAGACGTAAACAGCAGGTTTACTTCTTAGAATGAGAAGACCTGACCAAATTTATCAGGCTAGCTATTTACGTTCTAGACGTCCTGTAGTTGACGATTTTTGAAAAACATTTCTTTCTTCCAAATTCAAGTTCTACAAATTATTAATAGATCCTTGCTCGAGATTTAATGGAATATTTTTTTAATTTTCGAATCATTATTGAAATATCAAAATGACATCGTCTGTCAATTCCTGATATTTACTAGTAATCCGAAAACATTCGTTTATCAACAAAATTCTTGGATAAGCGCTTGACAATCTTTAATTTATTCGTCTCATTCCTACTAGAAATTCGTACCAGAAGTTTGAATTTCGAAGATACACTTTTCCTGCGAATAGATCACTTACAATACTCGTAAGATGGAAAGTCTTACGGCCTGTGCCAACCGAAGAACAAATTGTGTTATCAACATTCGATGGCGATGCATTTGCAATATTGGACAGTAAGAATTTTCTTGCTGGAATATATAAATATAATTATCACCACGATTTTAAAGTACGGACAAAAGTCAACATGCAAAGTAGCGCTATTGTCTCAATGACCGCAGATGAAATCAAGGATTCTCCAGTAGGATCCTGTCGCCACATCTTAAATGATTTTATAGTAGAGCTTGCGAACTCCAGTGAAGGTTAAGCTACTCTTTTTAAAAGAAATCAGTTATGATAACATCTTATTTTTTAGTTAATTTTGTATTTTATATACACAAGAGCTATATACTAAGCTTAATTCTATCACTACTAATGGCTTTTAAAACATTATAACAGAGTACTTAAGAATTTAGACATTTTATTGTTTTTTTCTTTTAGTTCACTTTTAATTCTTTACTCTTGAATTCCTTTAATTGGCTTGAAAGTTGCAACTTGAATTAAGTTACAAAATAACGTTTAACTAAAACTAGGATTGGTTTGTGATTCTGAGCCGCCTTAAAATGTAACAAATTACTTTCAATTACAAAGATTAATTAAATCTAAATGTGTTATGGCTTCCAAGACTTCAATGTTTTATCAACGCTCCAGTCAGTCTTTTTCGCAAGCGAATAAAAAAATATCCGTTCCACGTCCGCGAAACGGAATCGAAATGAAATCATTTATAATGATTTACCTATAATAATTTTTCGATATAGAAGACGACCTTAATGTAGGTAAGAAAAATTTCCATTGTTAGGAACAAACTTAATTAAATTGGTTAAGTAGCAGTAAGAAACATATTTATTATACCATGTCGGAAAGATGATTCATATCTTGTTTCTGGTATTGAATCTGCAAATGTAAGGATTTTTACCTTGAAAATTCGTATCTTCAATTTCAAATTTCTAAAATTCAATCTACGGAAAATTCTTCCTTTCACAAACTAGTGGAAATTACGAAACATTTAATTAATATAAAGTAATATTAATCAACCCTAAAAAAGACCCTGCAGTACATTTATCGAACCTCGCCTCAGGCACCCTTAACTCAAACAGTCAAACTTCAAATAAAAAATTATTACTACAGACGTCTTTCCATGGCTCTCGTTAATATTGCCATCGCCAAAATAACCTTGAGTAACACCAAAAAAATACTCTTGAAAAATTTAACGAACCTGGCCTCAACAGCCAGCAAGTAAAACTACCATCCAAAATCAAATTATAAATAATAAATTCTATCACTTTAATTGTGATTTACAGCAAGTCACGACAACTAACACTAGCAGCCAAACAAAGATGTACTAAATTCTTAACAGACAACTAACACACCTCTTCAGGGCTCTGGACAACAACCTCTTCTCTGCAGAAATATTAAACAAAACCAAAAATCTTTAGTACATTCATCGAATTTATCTTAGAAAAGAGTTTAGGGTGATGATTTTGAAATGCATTCGCGGTAATGGTTAGATACAGCTTAGACAGGATTCATTAAATTTTGCTTGTGGTGCTTAATTTTTATGGAAAATTTGTTTTGCTGTTTTGTTGAAAAGAAGTTAAACCCGGTTTGTTAAATAGATGTACTTGTTTCGGGCTGCTGAATATCATTGCGACCATGACGATATCCACTAGAGACTTGGAAAAGTTTTCATGGTGATTGCTTCTCAATTTGATGATTTATGGCGGTTCTAGTTGAAGACAAATTAAACAGTGTCTGTTTAGTGTGCTAGGGGTTGGTTTTTGTGGACTGCTGAATATTGCGGCGATTGTAGTGTTAACCAATGCCTTGAGAAAGCGTTTAGGTGGATTATTTTGACTTTGGCATTTTTTGTGGTTTTAATTAAATCCTTGTACCTGTGTATAAGGAATCAACTATTTTGCCTGATCAGGATAGGCAAACCCAGTTAAAATGGCCCGGTTTATCTTAGTAATAACAACAAGAAAAATACGTAGCTTCAACTAAAATATCTATCTATTTTGCCTTGTCAAAATTGTTTCAATAATTGAGAATAGCATTGTTGACCCAAAGAAACTGCGTTTCAGAATTTAATATTCCTAAAGTACATCACATGCAATTATATTTTATATTATCCTGTATGAATCTAATTGTTTTGAATCTGGAAATTTGTTTCATATTTTCGAATAATATTTCTTCTTCTGAGAACTGAATTCCACTCAAAGCAAAAAGCCTTACATCCAAAGGTGACATTCACACATTAATGGACTTAAACAACGAAAGAGGTTAGGTGTTGGAAAATTTGAAAAGTCGTTTTTACATCAAATTTTGAACACCAAAATCGTTTAAGATTGTGCATAAAAGAGCCTATTCTATTTATGATCATGTATCTACAGCACAACTAATAAAAATAATTACAAAATGATGTTAGAAATCTAGATTCGAACACAAATACTCTAAACAGCGTCTTTCTTCATCATACAATGTAGAAAAACGTCAACGTTGCCCGACCGTGGCGCCTTCTTATAAAGGAAAAACACTAGATATTCGTAATTATCAACTAGATTTGCTACGTCACTGTAACTAGATTTCATTTACTAGGTATTATTAAGTTGGTATAGCTTAATCTACCGTATGAACATCATTTTATTATTAAGGAATCCTTTTCATTGCAACTAGATTTAGTTTAACTAGGGCCGTTTGTTGATTGAAAAAAATATTATTTATGTCGTGTACGAGTAACCCTTGTGGGGTTTAAAATGTCACAAAAAAAGACACAAATAAATTTTAATTGCCGATCATTTAAAGATAGGTGTTTTAAATTTGTTCGCATCAAAAAAGAAGAAGATACGATAAAGTTGTCATAGTAACTATACTCAACCTGATTGGTAAATCTTAGCATGCTAAGGCAATTTTTGTCGGCTGTGAAGATTGACCTGAAATTAAAATAATGGTTACACTTTGTTTTTTCTGTGATTACAGCGGCGATGGCAATATTAATTATTATTGGAAAAACGTCCGAGGAGATGATTCTCCATTCAAAAACTTTGTTTTGTCACAAAAGCCTGGCACGATTTTCGGAAGGGAAATGATTAAAGAAATAAAGATACTATTTAGCCAACCTGAGCGAGCCACTTCAACACCCCCTAGGAATAGGAAACATTTCTCAATTATAAATTTATTTTAAATATATACGTATTTACTGAATCAAAATCAATATGCTCAGAAAGACCCAACAAGGCTGTTTAAGTTAAAAGCAGCCTAGCACTGTTTAGGTAAATGCATTATAGGTGTTTTTAGTTGGTGTTTTGTTTTTTACTGCGAGCTTGCAGGTTTTTTAAAATCAAATTTTACTATACCATTTTTGATCAAAAATTGATTTTTTTCAAATCAGAATTTTTTGAGCAGATTAAAAATGCGTGTATTTTGTTGTCAGTACATCTTTTTGATTGCAAAATTTAACAACGTTGTTAAATATCTATCTTATAATTCAGAAGTGAACAAATTTATAGAAAGTTCTTTTTAAATTTTTTTTCGTTATTTTTTTTGTATTTAAAACAACTATAAGTGATAATCATTACTACAGTTTGCGCTTCAGTTTTTAAAATTAGGTTTACACTAAAAATAATTTTAAAAAATTCTTTTTACGAAACGGCAAATTGAGATACTTTATTGAAACATATCAAGGTGACATAATATAATTGCTTACGTTTATTAGATTCACCATGTAAACGATTTATATTCGAAAGAGGTAAAACATGATTATTTTAGAACAGTATATATCCACGAAATATCGGAATATTTATTAGTTACGCTGTTCTTAAATCTCTTCGTTGATCAGCTTTCCCGACATTTTGAAAAAATGTGGATCCTTTATAATTGGATCTTAACTTTGTTTTTCCTTTTTTGCAGAAATACCATCAGGTTTGCTGCCGAAAACAAGGGACTTTCTGACAAATTTTGGGGCGAGTAACGAGCATCAGAATAATCAAGGTAGCTATAGTACAAATACTCATTGAAATTTTATTAAATATTATTCACTCCAGCCATGCAATAGATCATACTCATCAGAATCTCTGCAATGTATGTAGAATTATGTCTGACGAGAAATCTTATTCTTTTCTATAAAAAATTTTCAATTTTATTAGGTCAAATAGAAGTTAATATATATTTTGAAAATTTCAAGATAAAGGAATTAGTATAGTTTCAATGGGAAAATATCATGGACATAGGAAACGCGGGACTAGGCATGCCATCCTAACTTGGGCGAGCGGGGTTGAATCCACGGGAGGGGGAAAATTCCATGAGTAGGAAGAGCCGCCATCTTACGATGTGCCATTTGATTATGCGCACGAGCATTTTTGCCGACAAACTGTGCATGAAAATATAAGCATGTGGGCGCTGCCATGTTTGTCGCGGGACATAAAAAAGGTGGCGGACCTCCCCCCTCATTGCATCATCCCCGCAATGGCTTGCCTAGTCCCTTGTTTTCTATGTCCATGGAAAATATTAATAAAAAATCATATCCGACGGATCGAATTTCGTAGAACCTTTTATGCTTCCTTACCAAAGTGGATAGGAATTGGAAATGCCATATATGACAGGATTAAATGAGGATATCTTAGTTTCGACATATTCAAATTTTTTAGAAAATGTGTGCATAGGACTCAAACAAAAGAAACATGCCTTTTGGCCATTTTCAAAAAATTGTAAACTGCGTGACATTTTTTTAAATATTTTATATTTTTTATTATTATTCACTAGGAAAAATTGCACATAGAAAAAATTTGCCACAATTTTTGAAGCAATAGGGAGATTTTTTTGTAGTTGTAAAAAATTTTTATTTTAAATTCAAAGAAGGGAACAAAAGATATTAAACGATTTCAATTTTTTTTTTCACTTTGTTTGGATATCAACCACAAATTTGTTTTGCTCAGCTCAAACGATTCGACTAATTGGATCATTTGCACTGATAATACGTACCTGCGTACAAAAAATAATCTTGCTGAAATATTCTTATTTACTTTTTATTTTGTCAATAATATTACTAATTAAATAATTAATTGATTAATTAGCGTGTATTTTTTGCGCATAAAAAGAATTCTTTAAATTGTCCGGAATGCTTACTTAAAAATTCCAAATATTATACTTTTTAAGAATAAAATATTAAAAGAAAACATTTTTTGATATTATATTCAAGTATTTTTTAGTTTCCTGTTTTTTAAGTAGAAATATGAAAATAAAGTGAAATTTTTTGTGTGCATAAAACGGATTCTTTAAATTGTCCAGAATGTTCACGTAAATGTTCGAATTATCGTCCTTAGGAATACAATATTAAAACAAAACTTTTGATTTTTTTGATTTTCACAAGTTTTCATTATAAAAATAAAAAGATGAAATTTCAAGTTTAGGATTTTCAGTCAATAAGATCAATTACTTCCATGCTATTATTATTATTAATATTATTGATTTATGTATAACGAACCGTAAAATTTGTTATAAAATGGTAAAGTCATCCCATTCTTTCTAGATCTATATTTTATACCGAATTATCTTTATTATCTTTTCAGTGCCTTGTTTATTCTTAATTTATATAACACTATATACTATTTTTTTTAATTAATTCGAATAAACTACTTATACTAAGAATATGTTTGAATGAAGAAAAGTTATTTTCAGTCCTAGAGAATAAATAAATAATCCATAATAATTGAAAAATTTCAAGTTGCCGTTCGAAGAAGCTGATTTTATTGCGCCGCCTCGTAGCACGTGGTAAAAATAATCCGTTTAAACGCAGCGGCATTGCCGAATTAAGCCGAAAAGTACCGGAAAAAACCGAAGCCACAAATTCGATGATTGCGCCGCTCTGGCGACATGCGGCCTAACTTGACCCTTGCCGTATCTAGGTAAAATATCTTTGTCACAAATAATTCTTCCGCTACAATTGTGGTAAACATAACCTCGCAAACATAACCTCACACTCGAAACGCATACGTATCTTACTTACCGCTCATAAAATGTTCCTCGCAAATCGGGCATTTTCTCATTGACTTGCACATAAAGGCCCACGACGCAAAACACTTATCCACATTTCCCTTCTTCTCTTTGACAATATAATAAGTTCACTTGTTGACAAATCACCAGGCCCAGCACGAGATTCTTCGACAAACTTTTGATTTTCCTCAGTTACGCCCATTGGAATCAGAAAAAATTTTGTGCCTGGGTGCACAGCACTGTGTTTCTTAGACCGTAATACCAAACAATTTCTTATAATTTTTTTTCTTATATTTTTTAAAAATCTCCGAAACATCTTATCCCTATACTGGCAATGACAATGCTCTATAGTATCTTAGCTTGGTAAGTATTCAGTGTGAGCATGCGTAGTGAACTGGCCCGCGAAACCAAAATTCATCTTACTCGTATACTTTCTAAGTGGGTGTTCATTCTATTTAAATCTCTAAAGGAATGAAGTGTTATACAAATTTGTGGAAGGAGATTTGTGGAAGCTCAATTTGTTTACAGCAACACTCGAGAGAAATATTATTGGCAGAAAAATTCACAACAAAAATTCTATTATTAATTTCTGTAAATCTTGATGGAGGCTTCTAAGCACACTTTAAAAATAAATGATTCGGGTTAAAATATTGATATATTTTAACCCAAATATAAATATTTAAAAGTAGTTATTTAAAGGTTTGATTCTGCTTTCTCTTCAGGGAGAAGTTAGAATTTTCATTTAGTCCTAATTATCAAGGCCTCATTTTATTCTTTGACGAATTCTCTCCAATTCTATTTGGGTGCTGTTGATTGAAATTTAAACTATGATTGTTTATAACAATAACAACAAAAATAACTTGACTACTAGAATAAAATAAAAATTGTTACTTTTTCCTAAAGCGAAAGAAAAAACTAAACCTCCAGACTATCCTTTTGAGATACTTTAGATACCAGGGCATGTAGAGCAATTAGCAACCGCTTTCCAAAGACTTTCTGGTGCGTTTGGCTCCACATTTTATCTATTTTTAGATAGACTATATTTACTTGGATGCTAAAGTTACTTTCATCGATTTTTTTAATGCTTCAATGCGTACTAAACATTTTTAATATTGAAAACGTAAAATTCAGTCTAGAATGCTTAGCAACACCTTGAGCACAAAGTTTGGCGACGTCTTTACGACATCGTTACGACATCTTTTCGACAACTTTGCCACATCCCTTGTACATGTCGTTAAGGTATCTTTACGTTATCGTAAATAAGTCGTATGATCTGACGATGTCTTTACGATAGAGTAAAGACACTGAGAACTAAAATATACACAAAAAGTTGTTTGTTGAACAGTCTAATATCATATTTTAAGCTGAAGATTCATTTTTTTTAATTTTCTTTAACTATTCCATTTTGCTCCGACATCTGATTACAAATTCAACTATTTAGTTCAAACTGCATTTATCTCATTGAAAATTTCTCTCTTTTGGTAGAAATTTTTATTGTATATTCAATTAAAAATTTTTATTTTAGAGAATATTTGAATATGAATGGTTTAATAAGCCTTGAACCGTTAAAATTTCGAAGAGCTTTTAACTTTGAATGTTGTCATTTTGACAGTTTAAAAAAAATATCTTCAAGTCAAATTGTTGCATTTGGATGTATAAATAACAATTGAGCACTTATTATTTGTAGACAATTTTGCGTTATTTTCAAAAATATTAAGAAGTTTTGAAAAGATACCACATGTAGATTTTATATAGATTAAAAAGATTTGAAACTTTTTAAAAATTTGGAAGGCTTCAGAAGAATAAAAATATTTTCTTAAGATTCCTGGGAAAATTCAAAATCATTTTTCATGTTTAAAAACTATTTTTAAAGAATATTTAGAAAGATTTGAAAACATTCCAAAAATTTCAAAAAAGAATGTGGTAGATTTTAAGGATTTTTTTTTAATTTTCAGGATGTTCTAAAAATCATAGGAAAAATTCGATTAATTTAAAAATATATTCAGAAGCTTAGAAAACTTTCAAAAATAATTTTAAATTTGACGAAACTTAAAATAACTTTTAGATTTCTCATGATTTAAAAATAAATTTCTGAAGCTTTCCAAAGATGTTTAAACTCTTTAAGATAAAAACAATTTAACTTCTAATTTAAGTAGAGATGACTTTGAAAAAATGTAATTTGTTAATTTTTAATATTTTTATCTTAAAATTGTTAAAAATAATATAATTTTAAAAATTTTAAAGTTGATTGATTGATTCTTTAATTTAGAGGATTGAAACTCATTACGTAGATTTATATTTTTGGAATTAAATCCAAATCTGCGAATTCCGCATTAATTATCAAAGTTAGAAATGATAAATTTTACAGTTTATCTGTCTTCCATTTGAAATTGTTCATTGAAAAAGTGTTAGTACCTTCCATTTTTTATGTTTTTTATTATTATTGAGCATTTGAATAAAACTTTTTTGAATAAAAAAACTATTCAACTCCAATTTTAAGTGTTTCAAATTCAACAGTTCAACTTTTATTGCTTTAATTTTTAGTTTAGTTTGTAATATCTCATTTGAAAAATGAAATATTTAAAGTGAATTTTTAACTGAAACGATAAATATTCAACCAATAAGATGAATTTCCTACCAAAATAGACAAATTTTTTCACAAAGTGCATGAACTTTCAACCAAATATTGGAATTTTCAAACAAAAAGAGGAATTAGTCACCAAGAAGCTTAGATATTCTATCACAAATTTGAATTTTCAATCAAATACAGAAATTTTAAGCAAAATGTTTGCATTTTTAACTAAAGAAAATAAATTTTGAACCAAACATGTACGAGTTAAATTTTCAGTTAAAACAATTAATTTTCAAGTAGAAAAAATAATTTACAATTCAAACAAAACAGATTTATTTTCAACCAAATAATTCAGTTTAAAAGTGAATCACTTTTTTAGTTGAAAATTCGATTATTTGATTGATAATTTATACATTTTTGGTAGAAAATTTATCTTTTTGTTTGAAATGTCACGTTTTTTTGCGTGAAAAATAAACATTTTATCTGAAAATTTAACTATTCAATCTTTAGTTGACAATTTATCCTTTTGCTTACAAATTTTGTTGTGTTTTTGTGTGGACAATCAATTATTTAAACTGATAATACATAAGGCGTTACGAAAGTTTTGCAATACAGAAGAAACTTTTATAGTTTTTCGAAGTACTTTCCACCGCAGTGAATACACTTTTCCATACGTCGAAACCAGTCATCGAACCAACCCTGCCACTTTTCTTCTGGAAGATTTGCACACGCTTGGTCTCACGCCGTCAAAAGGTCAGTTTCATTAGTAAATCGACGTCCTTTTAGTTGTTTTTTCACTTCCGGAAACAAACCAAAGTCACAGGGAGCAAGATCTGGATTTTGAGAAGGGTGATCCAGAATAGTCAATCCAGATTTAACCAAAAAAGCTACTGTGACCTTCGCTTTGAGAGCCGGTGCATTGTCGTGGTCGAATAGCTAGGTGCTAAATCGAGATTTCGGCCTGATGTTTTTGATTTAGTTTATAACTTGGGGTAAACATACCTGAGTGTACCAGGAAGAGGTGACTGTACGCTGGTTTTCCAGTACGATCCTATCCACAATGCCGAGTTTGCCAAAGAATACTGCAGTCATTCTTTTATTTACAGATCGAAACTTCCGCACCTCCACTGGAGCATCCTCATCCTAAAACAGCCGGATCTTGTTTTGTGATTTTGGTCGAACGTCGTAATGATACAACCAGGTTTCGTCACCTCTTATAATACTATTTACATCCCGAAAAGATCCCCATTCAAATCTTTGTAGCATTTTTTGGCACCACTTTACTCTCCTGCCATTTGCTCCTCGGTCAAAGCATGTGGTACCCATAGTGTACAAACCTTCCTAACATGTAAATTTTCATGCAGAATTCGATGAACTGTTGGTGCACTAATGTGTAACATTTGCTTTATCTGCCGCTACGTGATTCTTCTATTATAATTCAGTAGATTATTCACAGGCGCAAATGTTTTCAGATGTCACCATTTCCAGCGGTCGACCTGAGCGCGAGTCGTCTGCGAGACCGAAATTTCCCCTTTCGAACTGTTTGTACCATCCGAAAATTGTTGTGCGATGCGGACAATCCTTACTTAATACCGGAGACATTTCCTTAAAACTTTGGTCTACACACTTAAACCGCGAGAAAAGTTGTATCGAATTATCGCACGATATTCTTCCTTTGTCCACGTCGTAATTTCTCAAACGTTCCGGGCTGCGTGCTTAGACTGTACTGAGACCTGAGTCAACAGGTTTCCTCTTCCTACGTAATTTTTGACGTTCTTTCTAATCACGCAAGGATCATCTCTCTTCTTCCAATAGGTTTCGCGTATTGCAAAACTTTCTTAGCGCCCTACGTATAACTATTGGATTTTTGGTTAACGATTTATCTTTTTAGTTGAAGATTTTGCTAAAAATTCGTTCTTTTTAGCGCGAGGATTCCTGATTTTAGTCGAAATTTTAATTATTTTAGTGAAAAATATTTCTGTTTTTGAAAACAACTAATGGTTGTAATACAACATTAATTCCATTTCTTCCATTTTTTGTTAAAAATGTCTACTTCTTAGTAGAAAATTCATTTTATTTACATTCTCATCAAGAGAAGGTATTAGATTTGTGTAAAATTTGGCCATTGGTACACTCTTACAGTGTACTAAAATAAAGTTCAAGTTGGTTAGCCAGCCATTTTTGATAAAAATTCAAAAAGTGAGCGCATTTTGAAAATTTTTGAGATCACTTTTTTTTCAAAATTCACAAATTTTCTGCACGGATATTTATAGTATTAAAACAGACGAACAATATAACCTCAAGACTTTTTTTTCTATAAAGCCAAAATTTACCAGAGTTATAGCATTTACAAAATTCCAAAAAACACGAAAATCAACATTTGAAGCCAAATAACGCACGATATGGAAAAAAGTCAAAAGAAGAAAAACGTTTCTTTTTTAATGCCCGCATTGGGAAGAAAAATGACTTGTTTGGCTCAGAATAACGTACAACCCACAAATCTTTACCGATATCGACAAGAAAAAAATTGGAAAAAAAGCTAATAAGATTTCTAAGAGAGTTGTCTAGCCTGATTTTGGAATGACGGTTTCAATTTTTTTATAAATAAACAAATATGACGAAAAAATGGCCTTTTTCTATTTGACGTTGCCGGTGCTCGTCAATAACAGGATAGTGGTTGAAATCGCTTAAATGACATAAAATATCATTAGTTAAAGATATTCCAATATTAGACACTATACAAAAAATATTGTTATCAACAAATTATTTGTTGAACAAATTTTTTCTACGCTTTTTCATAAGTACATGGTTTTTAAGATATGTTGCAAGAAATTGGAATCGAAACAATATTATATAAAAAAATTGTCTTCAGATTATAATTGTTTATATTATAAACGATTCTATTTCAAATTTTTTCAAATCGGAAATTTATGATAATTTTAACAAAATTCATAATTTGCTGATTAATCTTATGATTTGGTAAACAAATTTTACAAAAAATGCATTATTCGGGCACACATACTAATTTTTTTAGTGGCTATTTCAATTGTAGGATTTTGAACCTTAATATTCTCGACGAGCCAATTTTCCTTGACAATGTTACTTCTATGGGTAATAGATCATCTGAAGACAATTTTGTTAAAAATAAGGGAAACTGATAATTGGCTTTATGGAGAGTAACGAGCTGTTTGTGTGCAATGGGAGAGCAAGCGGCGATTTTCCGGCACAGTTTAAATTTCACGGTGCTATGGGAAGAACCGTGAATGATCTACTACGGTGTTCGATAAACAGTTTGCCCTTTCTGCAAGACTTCAAAGTTCTAAAAATCGAAACTCTGTCTGATTATTTCCTGATGAAATTGCTAGTGCGATTGGCGATGTAGACGAGATGAACGAGAATCTTATTCGTGTGATAAGACATGTTGCAACAGAACTAGGTATGACAAAAGATTATGCAGGTAGGCCCAGCAGAATTTTCTTCAGTAACAAACCATTGTATGACGCTATGTGCCGCGATGCAAGTAAAAACTTGACCGTAATTTTTCAGGATAGCAGGAGAGTAAATTTCACGAAAGTATTAAGGCTTATAGAACTGCTGCAAGATATTACAAGAAGTTACTCTCTGCTAAGAAAGCCACTTATGAAAAGTCACTGATAGACGAGTAGGATGCAGCAAGTAATTCCATTGTTTTTTGGTCCGTTATTAATGGAATTCGATTTAGGCTACAAGCGTCAAACAACATTAACCATGAAATATGGCTTGCGTATCTCCTGGAGATCTTTCCTAGTAGTCTTGTAGACATTGATTTTGCTTTAAGTAACTCACAATCCATGCTGGATAGTCATATAACTGCAATGGAAATAAGGGACATTTTAAAAAAATGTGAAGATGCAAAGGAAGCAGGGTACCATGGCATATTGATAATTATAGACCCATCTCCCTTGTGAATTGGGTAGCGAAAATTTTCACGCAAATTCTGTCAATTAGGCTAAGTGTTCGGGCAAACGAAAATAAAATAATTTCGGAATTCCAATCTGGCTTTAGGGCTGGGAGAGGGTGTCTTGACAACTTGGCCAGCTATAATCCAGATTCGCCGGAGAAATCCTAGATCTTCGGTGTACGAAGCTTTTATTGATTTTAAAAGTGCCTTCCCATCGATGACTCATTATTTCTTATGTCAAAAATTACAAAAAATAGGGGTTAGCACTAAGGTGCTTAAAGTGATTAAAATTTTTTGATAAAGTCGCGTATGCAACGATTAGAGTAATAATGGTCAAACTAGATTCGTTAAGGTAACAAAAGGCGTATTGCAGGGTGAGGTCCTAAGCGCCCTGCTTTTCTCCATTTTTATCCATAATCGAGGAAAGTTTTTGATTGAGCAGGGGCGTAGGAGTCTTGCTATTAACAGTTTAATTGATTTTCTTTTACTCGCATATGCAGACGATCCTGTTTTGCTTTCTCACACGCCCACTGGGCTCGCAAGAAAACTTTAAGCTTTGAGTTTATATTGGGAGCACAATATGTTAACTGTGAATCTGGAAAAGAATAAGATTGTGAGTCTTTCAAATTCGGTGACGAGAAAACTGAGGTAGTGAACCAGTACCCTTATCCAGGCGTCCCACTTTTATACGATTGTACTTTTTTAATCGCCGCAAAGAAATTTTTAAGCTCAGCCAACTCTGTGATAAGTGCGACAATGCAAATAATTTACAGCACCAAGATCGATTCTTGGTCAACGTACGTTACACTTTTTAATAGCTTAGTAATAAGTACTTCTATGTATGGAATGCAGGTTTGTGGTCATGATCATTTAGATCTCCTTGAGAGGGTACAGCTCTTATTCTTCAAGGCCCTGCTGCGTCTCCCTTAATGCGCGCTTAGTTACGCAGTTCGACTTTAAACCCGTCTTACATGAACCTTCAGAACTCGCTGTCTTGGCTAGAAAAAACTTGTAAAATGGAAAGTTCTCGGTACCCAAGACAGTGTTCGTTGCGCCTCATTGGATTGGCGAGGTCCGAACAAGGAAAAGATAGTTTCAACTGGTTCAATTAAACGAAACTTTTTTTTAGAGAAGCCAACTTAGTTGAGCAGTGGGACTCTGCTAGCTTGTATGTATTTGCGAGGAGTAAAGATCTAATATTTCAGGAATACGAAGGATTTTTAATCAACCGAGATCTCTCAGGGCACACCCAGTCAAGAAGTCTGCAGATATGGCCTTATCTGCACTTACAAATCGGAGTTCAGCCCTACCTTTTCAATAGAATGAATCTCAGCAATAAACGAATTTTTGCACAAGTCCGCAGTATTAATGAGTACTCTAGATACATCATTATTGATCAGATCTCATGTAACCTGTCTAAAGGAGAGCTGTGTCTATAATGCGGTGCAGAAAAAGATGATTTTCGCCACTTCCTGGCCGAATGCCCACGCTTTAATAACTCCAGACTTAGTTATTTTCCTGAGGTTGCCCATTGCGATGACCCTGAATCATTTTAAAAGGGCACTTTAGTGACTTCAGATGTCGCGAACTCAAAAGAATGTGTTAAAGTGATAACAGAAACTTTAAAGGAGCGTATCTTTTAAATGTAATAGTTTTTTTAATACTTTGACGACAAATTTAATTACAAAGCGTTTTTATATTTTCAATATAAGCTTAAGTATGATGTTAGATGGATCTGTTTAATCTAGCTTAGAAATTTTTTTTTCCATTTTTTGTACTGGCGCAATAGATTATCAGTGACTGTCGCTTCGAATTCATATTTCTTGTTTACCAGATTCTGTTAAAACGTTGAATGCTTTTCAGATGATGATTAATCATTGCCTTGAATACTGATTTTTGTGAATTTTAGTTGATTGTTTTCCATGTCCCGGACTATGAGACAAAGTCTCTGGAGTTTTAATAACTATTTTTTCCGTGATGTTGCAGAATTAATGTAGGTAAGTCTTATTGACTTTGTTTAAATTATGACAAACGGTTTCCACGCAGAAGCCTCTATATTCAGTTTCGACACAATCATTACATTACTGTAGTCGCTTATTCTTAAAGTACGCAAATAGTTGGTTGGAAAAAGAATTTTAAAGCTAGAAAGCCTCTTCATTTGAGCTGAGACACTCTGAAGTTAAAATGACGTGGAGTAATATTATTTTCGGATTAATAGTTATTACAAAACTGTTTTCAACTATATCGGCTGGCTGTTTTGGATGTAATAAACGTAATAAACACATTGTATGTGCGGAGGGTACCACCCGAATACTTCATGGAGATGGCTGGTTTATAGCAGGACGAGTAGGAATGATCTGTCCAATTGAAACCGACCGCCTTTGTCTACATTCTCCAGTAACTGTAAGTTCCCTGTTACCTACAAAACTTGAAGTTCACGAAAATTATGAACTACTTCCCAACGAAATAATTACACGGGTTCATGTTTATGATAATACAGTTGTTGAACCTCATTTTGAAGGCAGTTCAGGTGGAGGCCATGTTGAACTGGTTAGTGGTGGTCCCACATTTTCAAATGCCGCCCTGAAATTAACCAGTGAATATAAAAAAGGAATTAAAAAATACGTAGATCTGTACTGTCGTGTTCGCGCTCATCAAGCTTGAGATTTTCTTATTGCGTGCAATGTAAACAAATAACAGCTATTTTCAAAAGTCTCAGAATGTGCAAATCCTAAAGATTTGCAATTAGCATGTTATCAGACTTTACCAAAAATGTTATAATTTAGATATTTACATGTACAATTTAAGAAAATAAATCTTAATTTCAAACGTCCACTTGACTTTATTTAAATACTGATATTTGATAAGAAACTTCCATAGAAGGCTATATAAAAGTGGTTTAAAACCTTGTTACAATAACCACACCCCAAAACAGGTTGAAAAGTGGTAGGGATACGCCGCTAAAGTAGCCAAAGAAATAATAATGAATCTGCAAGAATGATAAAATTCATAATTTACGGACTGAGAGTAATTGCGGCATAGAATTATTAAAGGACCGAAAGCAAGTTTGAAAAGTTTAAGCGTAAGAACGGTTTGAATGAGAGCCAGAGGGAAAGCGAGTTGAAATACGCTAAGGGCAAAAACGGGTTAGACGTCTAAACCGTTTCTCTTCGCGGTCCTAACTCAACCCGTTTTTCCCTGTAGTCTTGCGGAAATCCATTTTGCGTCGCACCAAAAGCAAAATTTATGCACTGACTAAAAAGTGACTTCCTAGGACAGAATATTGCCTGTAAACTATGATATAAAAAAAAATTATAAAAATTTCTCGGGGATTTGTTATTAGCGTTTAAGAAATAAAATTGTTTTCAATTTGCAGACATATTTTGGTTTGCTTCTACTCTCACAATTACAATAGATATAGAATGTTTGATTTGAATATGTTAAATTTTCAGTTAAAAATATTACTTAAAAAAAATTAACTGTAACAAAAATAGTAACATTTTCAAATGTTTTTAAATATTTAATTGGAATAGTTGAATTTTCGAACAGAAATATAAATTTTCAACTGAAATGATATATCTTTAACTAGAATAATCAAGTTTTTGCCAAAAAGATCAATTTCTACCCAATAAAACGAATTTTAAACTAAGAAAGATATTTTTTAACCAAAAATTAAATAAAAATCTGTTTAGTCAAAAAACAAAAGTTCAACCAAGAGATGAATTCTTTAACTGAATATCATCAATTCGATTATCACACTTAAGTCAGCGAGAAAAATCTCACAGAGCAACAAAATTGCAAAAGGTTTTTCTTATAATAAAACAAAATCAAAATTCATTCCCCTGTAACAAACTGTAACAAAACATTTCTACCCGCGCCCCCAGCTCCTATAACTGCACGTAATTTTTAATTTCCAGAAATGTTTTGCTAGTTATTGCTAGTAGAATTAGGCAGGGTTCCCGAGAAATTTATTTGCAAACTTTCCTGATTTTTCCTTGACTAATTTTTTATTGTCTTTGATCATTCATATTCAAATACCAGCATTTTAATCGTGTAATATTTTTAACATATAATCTTTTAAATATGGAATAAAAAAGTATTTTAGATACAAATTAAAATTTTGTAAATTTATTAATCTTATTAATTTTTAAACCAAAGTATGACTTCGGCTAAAAATTAATTTTAAAGAAATAAAGTCTTTTCGACTAAACGGTTTTTAACCATGCAGATTAACTTTGAGCCAATTACTTGAATAATCAATTTGAAAAGATTATTTTGCAAAGAAATACTTTAACTTTTAGCCAAAGAGATGAATTTTCATCTAAAAATATAAATCTTCAAGAAAAAAATGATTTATTAACAAAGTGATTCAGCCAAATTTTTCAAACAAAACATTTTAAAACACGATTGAAAAAGAATAATTATTAGCAAAAAATTTGCATATTCATTTTTTAAAATTGGTATTTCTACTGAAACAGAAGGATGTTTAAATAAAGAAGATAAATTTTCTAAAAAAAGTGCAATTTTCCGTTAAACAAAATTTCAGTTCGCTTTTCACGATCAAAGTCTGAATTTTTAAACAAGCAATAATTTTTTACAAAAAAAATGAATGTTCGATCGACTTAAAACGAATTTCTTCAATAAGAAGGGATGAATTTTGGCCAAACTGGTTAAATTCGCTATCAAATAGTATTACATTTTTTCCAAGAACAAAAAGTAAATTTTCTATGAAATAGTTAAATTTTTAACAAAACAGTAGAATATTCAACCGAAAAGTATGCCCTTTTAGCAAAAGAGTTTAAAAAATTAGAATTTCTATCTAGAAAATGGTTGCATTTTGAACCAAAAAAGATGAATTTCTGCTAATAGAGGTTTTTGTATTTAAGATAGATGCAATCTCTTCTAAAATAGATTTTAACGAAAAAGTGTGACTTTTTAAAAATATTGTTGAATTTTCAACCAAACAGTTGCATTTTTGTCCAAAAAAGTTGAAAATTATACTCAAACAGGTGAATTTTTAAATTAAAAAGACAACTTTTCAAAAAAGAGTTGAATTTTTATCTAAAAAGATTTTAATTGACTTTTCAACCTAAAAATAGTAATTTTAAACGAAAAGTAAATTTTGTAGGAAATAGTTTAAATTTCACACATTTTTATAAAGAATTGAAATTTTTACATTGTTGTAGTTTAATGTCATTTATTGTATTTTATTATGAAAATGCATTTCCGCAAAGGTAGAAAATGTAATTTGTTGATATTATTTGAAAACTTAAAAATTTTTTTAAAAGTTGAAAAAATTATGATTTTAGGTAACTTTTAAGTATAATTAAATTGGCTACATAAAAAAAAAATTTAGTGGTACGAAGGTCGTGGGGGCTAAAGCGTAGACTTTGAACCCACTCCGTCGACTTGCGGGTTCGATTCCCGCCTCGCACTGTTGTTGCTATGGGTGGTTCAGAACCCACCTTAAACTGTAAAACTCTGACGCTCATTCATTCTGTTTCTGCTCCCGTCATTTTTCAAACCCTTTTTTGCGTTGACACGGAAACTGAAACCGCTTCTCTTCTGCAACTCATTCTATACCGTTTTTATTCTCGGCCCGTCAACTACGAAACCGCATGATGCTGAACAGCGGGTCTGGTTTACCAATAAGAAACTTATCGTGCTCATAGATGGTGAATCAATATTTCTAGTATAAAATACATCAGGAAAAAATCACTTTATTTAGCCATGGCCTTCTAGGTAATGTAGGTAAGTCTTTTTAAGTAGGTTTAAACTATGGTAAGCAGTTTCTTCACAGCAGGCTCTATATTCAGTTTCGTCATAATCTTCAGATTCCTGTGGTTGCTTAGTCCTAATTCGAGCAAATAGTTGGTTTGAAAAAGAATTTTGAAATTATAAAGCCTGTTATTTTCACCTGAAATGATCTAAAGTAAAAATGGTGTCCTGTAAGATGATTTCTGGATTAAGAGTTATTATAAAATTGTTTGCAACTTCATCAGCTGGCTGTTTCGGAGGTAAAAACCGCATATATCCTACGGGTAGTGCCACAAAAATAATCTCGCGAATAGTCTATGGAGAAGTCAGGTTTATAGCAGGACGAGCAGGAATAAACTGTCCAAATCAAAACGACTAACTTTGTCTCGACAATCATTATTATTGGGGCTTGAAGTCCAAAGATTCTCGTATAGTAAAGGATACTTTCCAAGCTCCTGTCAACGAAATAATCACTGAGGTTCGGGTTAGAAGCCATGGTGATCGTATTCAACTGGTTGATGGTGGTCCCGGATCTTCAAATGTCACCCTGAAATTCACCGGTGGTTATGAGAAAGCAATCGTGAAAACTATACAAATGTATTGTCGGGTTCATACTCATAAAACCTGAAATCTTCTTACTGCGTATAATGTAAGCAAATAAAAATTATTTTAAACATCTTCACATCACTTCTATCTTATATCTGAAGATCTGAAAGATTTTCAATTAGCATTTTATCAGACAAACCTGAGAGAGTGCCGCTTCGGATGAAAACGATTTGATCGTTCACGTCTGCGTGACCACCGCACATTCTTTGCAGCTCCTTTTACTCATACCTGCGGCGCTGCGTCAATTTGTGGAAGGGATATATCCAGTGGCAGTATATCCGAGTTTCATTGTATTTGCATGTACAATTGAAGAAAATAGAAGATACGTATTTTCAACATCTTGGCATTCCTTCTATTAATATTTTTTCCCTAGATATCAGCTAAATAAAAATCTGAATCGAAAAAGGAAATCAGTTCTATGAAATATTCTATTGTTAAAAACTATTCTTTAAACCGTAAATGAATACACTTAGGGCAGCCTCGTTTAAAATTTAGTTTGTATTTATTCTCCTTCACATGTCATGAACGTGAAAGAAAACAAACAATTTTTTCATGCTTGAATAGTGCGCCCGTGCTTTGACAATTTCCGCATTCAACGATAATTTTATAATTCTCATTGTTTTTTAACTCAATCACTTTTACATGCAATTAGACATTTAATCCATGACTAGACTGTTTTTATAACCCTTTTTCAATGTGCACAAATATTTACATGTGTTTGATAAATAAATCAATTTAGTCAGTGACGCATTTTTTTTATTCAGTGTATTCAGTCATTGTGAGAAAAAAAAAGTGAAACGACATTTTCAGTTTCTAAACAATGAGATTTCTAATATTTATAAGTGTTAAAAGGAGAGCAAGTCGTCTAATTTTATACAATCTCAGATAAAATGAAAATATAAAAAAATTTTTTATTGGAAAGAAAATATTCAGAATCTTATTTCTTATCTCGTGAGAACCCCAATGGATATACATGTTCGAAATATTGCAATTAACAGATGAAAGAATGTAAGGTATTAAAGGTTATGCATTAAATTATTACTGAAATTCAATTAATTAATGTTTATTTAATAAATTAAAAGTGCCTCCCAAAACGCGAGGGTCTCAATGCCTGAAAATTTTTTTTGGGCGCTATAAAATTCCTGGGAATCATTTAAAGTCCATCAAAAATCTTTAAAATACCTTTTTAACCCATACAATTTTAAATATATGATCACAAAGTTGAAAAAGCTTTTCAATATTTTGAAATGCTTTAAATTTTTTTAATGCTTTTGAATATATTCTTTGAAACAACCGAAAATATTATAAAAACGGTGGAATTCCTACAAAATAAATAAAGTCTGCAAACCCTCTGGAGTGATTTGCGGTCTTTTGCAATATTCTAAAATATTATATATCCTGTAAAATTTTTTCAAATATGTAATGTTTTAAAATTTAATAATATCCTTAAAAATCGCATTTTTCCGGAATACTAAAATTATCTTCAAACCTTTAAAATCCTACGAAATTCCTTACCTTTTTTAAAATTATTTGCAGTTTATAGAAATATCAAAGAATGTTTAGAATTCGGTTATGTCTTTCAAATCCGTGAAAAATGGCTTACAAAAGTTGCACAACAATTGTTAAGAATTTCCGAATTTCTATAAATTCCCTTCACATTTTTTAAAAACATAATAAAACCTTTAAAATTCCAACGTAGCTTAGAAAATTCTCTGTAATAAATAAATGTTGCTTGAATTTCTGAAACCTCTTAAAAATTTACAAATAATCTTAAATCCCTTATTCAACCTTTTTGCAATCCCGTAGGCTGCCGTAAAATATTTGAAATCTTTTGAATTTCCTTAAAACGTTTAAAAGCTTTGAAAATTCGGTGAAATAATTAAAATCCTTTGAAATTCTTTAAATTCCAATAAAATCCGTTGAAATAATTTCAAATCCCTGAAAATATTTCAAATTTGTCAAATCTCTATTCAATCTACCAAAAATAATAATCTAAATGTAGCATTTTTTCAGAGATAAGAGTTTCAAATTTTTAGTTTATATGACCTGGAAATATGTTTTCTATCCAAATAATGGCCAGAAAGTTTCTTTTGTTGTTAAAGGCCACTCTGAATTATTTATATTTAGAATTTGAAAAGTATACACCAAACCCTCGGCTTAACAATAGTGTCGTGGGATGCCCACAAAATCCCTTTAAACTAAATCAGAAAAATGTAAACATAAACAGTCAGGGCCACCAGAATTGTTTCCAAGTGGAATGCATACTATTGCGCAATATACGCAAATGAGTAGCTGCGCATTACGCATTTCTGCTACGCTTCTGGTGTTCTATGCATCGCAACCGTCTCTCGACACGCGTGAAGAGAAACTGCGTGGGCTAGTAGTTCTAGGAATTACTAACCCGCAGGATGCCGAACTGCGGTTCGCGTGTACCAATAAAAAACTTATTGCACTCAAAATTACTAATTACTAACAAAATTACAAAAATATCCTTCTCTTATTTTTTATTAATTAATAATCTGGAAAAATATAAGGTTCGTTTAAGTTGTTTGAAAACAAACCCCTTCTACAAAAACCGTTTGCGAAATACATGATATTTTTCCAAAAAAAGTTCATTGTCAATGAAAAAGTAGAATTTTTGAGGAATTTCAGTCAAAAACAGTTGGATCCAACCAAAATTTATGAATGTTCGAGAAAATAAATTAATTTTTAACTTTAGAAAAGTTTTAAAAACTTAATTCTCAACTTATTTATTTGCAACCAAAGAGGTAAATCTTACAAATGCAATGACTTTTTAACAAATTAGTTTACATTTCTGCGCTCGCAAATTTGAGCGCGCCTATGGTCGCGCTCGATAATGCTTGTACCTCGCGCTACGCGCTCGATCTTTCTGCACAGACTTTTTAAAACTAAAGGTGTAAGTATCGACGTAAGGAATTTGGTGATTGTGAATTCTCTTTTATGAAAGCTCCTTCGGCTTTAACAAACACATTCTCATGACGTATCTCGTGCTTCGCACTCGAGTTTATCCCTGAAATTTTATATCATTCCCATAAATGTATATTATTATAATTCGTAACTTGCATTGGGATTAAAACAGACGAAATTTCATAGCCCGTTAAAAAAAATGCGCATTCTTTTTAAAAAATTTGGTTAGTCAACGTTTCATTGCAATTTTTGCCATTTTTCCATAATTGCATAAATATTATTGTTATTAATAATTTATATTAATAATTGTATAAATACAGACAGACCGACAGAGAGAAATATTCGTAAAAACCTATTTTTCGGATTAAGGGGGTCTCAAAACGTGGACATTTGAACAAAACTGGGGGGGGGGGGGGGGGGCAGCTTGTTCAATTTTGCACATATATATTACCTTCTCTGATGAGAATTTAAAAAATTGAATTTTTATATTTCCAATGTTTTTCATAAATAAAACAAAAACTACGCGTCCTATAAAAAAGTGATTAATAACAAATTTGTAGATATTTTTTTGGTGCACAATGTTTGTCTTATTATTTTTTTCCTATCTTGCATAGCTTGACCGCAAAATACAATTTTAGATTTTTAATTAGTTTTCGTGCTGTCAAAATTTGAATTTTTCAAAAAAATTCAAAAAGTTGATATGATAATCTTGTAGGGCTACCGAAAAGTTACATTTTTCTTCTCAAGGAGTATAAACAACTGTACACAGAATTTTTGAATCATGAAAAAATATGTACTCAAACATTTTCAAAATGGGCTCACATTTATATTATATTTGACTAACGAACTTGGTATTTAGCTTAGGACCCTAAAAGAGTGTACCAAAAGCCAATCTAATAGATTAATTTTTTTCAAAAGTTATCGTACTCACAGACAGACATAAAGAGAGACATAACGACAGACAGATAGACACATTCATAAAACCCTGTTTTTCGGATTCTAATACCTTCTCTGATTAGAACGTAAAGATGATTTATTTGTCACGAATAATTTTTTGATAGTTATGTTTACAGTTTAAATCATAAAAAATAGCATCAAAAACATGAAACGTTTTTCACGAATAAGCCAAAACTACGCATCCGATCAAAAAGTGGTTAATAACAAATTTGTATATCTTTTTTAAATGCACAACTTTTTTGTGTTTATCTTTTACCGTATTTTGCAAAGTTTGTCCAAAAAATGAAATTTTTGGATTTTCCATTATATTGTATGCTGTCAAAATTTTAATTTTGGATTTTTTCAAGAAAATTCAGAAAGTTGTTATAATAATCTCGTAGGACATTCAAAAAGCGACATTTTTCTTTTCTTGACTTTTTTTCATATCGCACGTTATTTGGCATAAAATATTCATTTTCTTGTGTTTTTTGGAATTTTGTAAATGCTATAACTCTGATAATTTTCCATTTTTTGAAAAAAGTCATTGGGATAACTTGTTAGACTTTTTGAAAACTATGAATAACCGTAGGTAGAACTTTTGAATTTTGAAAAAGTGGTCTCAAAAATATTCAAAATATGCCCACTTTTTGAATTTTGATCCAAAATGGCTGGCTAACGAACTTGACCTTAAGTTTAATACACTAAAAGAGTATACCAAAGGGAAATCTAATAGAATGATTTTTTCAAAATTTATCGTGTTCACAGACAGACAGACCCACAGCCAGGCATACATACATACAGAAAGACATACAGACAGACACATTCGTAAAAACCTGTTTTTCGGATTCAGGGGGTCTCAAAACGTGGACATTTGACAAAAACTGGGGAGGGGGGGGGGTCAAATTTTACATAAATCTAATACCTTCTCTGATGAGAATGTAAAAAGGTGATTTTTCGCATAATTAGTTAATTTTTCAAACAAAAAGATAAACATTTTATTGAATAGAATAACACCTACCTAAAGAGTAGAATTTTAATCAAAACAGATATTTTTTACCGAATTATTAATATTTCAAGCCAAAAAGAGGAATTTTCCACAAAATAGTTAAATTTGAAATCCAAAATTTTAAATATCCAACAAAAGAGCTAATATTTAACCAAATATTTAAATTTTCAACTTAAAAGAGTTAAAAATTTTACATTTGAGCCAAAGACGGAATAGTTACATTTTCAGTTGAAAAAGTTAATTCTAAAAAAAAAACTAAATTTTCAACAACACATTACAATTTTTATCCAAAATCGCAAATTATTAGTTAAAATGATGAATTTTTACGAAAATTGGATTGTTAATAAAGTAGTTCAACTTTCAACAAAGTAGTTCTACTTTCTACTAGAAATATGAATTTTTAATCAAGAATATTAATTTTCTACCAAAGCAAAAGAATTTTTATTAAAATAATAAATTCTAAACTGTACAGTTGAATTTTTAACTCGCAAAGAACATTTTTTAAAGAAAAATAGGAGTTCTTAAAAAAAAATGAAACAGTTACATTTTAAGTCAAAAAAATTAATTCTCAATAAGAAACTTAATTTTCTATTGAAGGATTAAATTGTTAACCAAAACTGAATTTTTAACTGAAGTGATGAATCTTCGAACAAACAGCAATATATTTTTAAGTTCTACTTTTCGCCAAAAATTTTTACTTCTCAGAGAAAAATGTTATGCTAGATGCTTAAACCCAGAAAGATTGGAATTACAATAAAAAACATTTTAATTTAAACAAAAAATATAAATTTTTAACAAAATAGTTGAATTTATAACCAAAACCGACTTATCTTTAGTCAAAAATTTAAATTTATTATCAAAAAAGATGTAATTTCTAACAATGTCGGTAAATTTTCTTCCAAAAAAGACGAAGTTTTAGACAAAATATGGGAATTTGCAACTTAAAATGGTAAAATGCAGTATTTTATTATCTTGACAAAGGAAGTCTAAAAAAATAACTGTCTATAAAGAAACTCAAAAAAATTTTTAACAAAAATTATTATTGTTCAAAAAATTAGGTCATTAGTTCTGAGACCAGAAAAGCCTGAAAGTTCATTTTAAACAGTACTCCACTGTAAATGTTATTTTTCATATTTATAAGCGGCAACAATAATTCCAAAAATAGTGATTTCTTAAGATTTATAAACTTTTTGAGATTCAGAGGGAACACAGATTATTTAAATAATTTTTAAACATCGTGAAATATATATCACTTTAAAATTCGTTAATTGTGTCATTTTCCCCCAAAATAATAACTTTTAATGATTTTGAGGGAGAAAAACGTTTAAACAAACAATTATTGCTAAATAAATTTAAAATTATCTGAAAAATACTTGGAAACATGTAACTTATCGAATACAATGGATTTATGCTGAAAGAAATTCCAAAATATCGTCCTTATGAATTTGACATAAATCTGTTATATCCAATTTTTTTAGTCACTTTTGAGCCAAAACACAAGGGCACTGCAGAGTTCAAAATGAAAAGTTCTTGTGTGGAAGCATTCCATTAAACATTCCTTAAGATGTGGCTAAACTTTAATTTACACAAAATTTATAACATGCAATTGTTAATGTAATAAATGGCAAGGTTAAAGATATATAAAATACGTAGGCGATAATGCTGCTAGCCCAAAGAGGACATATTAGGAATAAATAAATATAAATAATTAATAAATAATAAATAAATATCCAACGAATCATTTAACGGAGATAAAATGTTTTAAGGTAAGTCTTATTGACTCTGTTTAAATTATGACAAGCCGCTTCTTCACAGCAGTTTCTATAAAAGTTTCATCACAGTCATCAGATTCATGCATTCGCTTCGCTTATTCTTGATTCATGCAAATAGTTGGTTTCAAAAAGAATTTTTAAGTCATATAACCTGGTCATATGATTTGAGACACTCTCAAGTGAAAATGGTGTGGTGTGAGATCATTTTCGGATTATTAGTTATTCTAAAACTTTTTCCAACTTCATTAGCCAGCTGTCTGAGAACTAATAATGTCCGTGTAGATCCCATGGGTAACCAGCGAGAACTCCATGGATACGGTACGTTTACAGCGGGACCAGTGGGAATAGACTGTCCAAACAATATCGACCGATTTTGCGGTAGATGTCAATCAGTTAAACTTGGCAGTGATTGGAAATTTAAAAAGGATAAGATAACTTGTGAAACAAATAACAACGAAATAATCACTCAAGTTTGTGTTGTGGATATGCCATATTATTATCGGCATTTAGGAGGCTGGGGAGGCCGTATTAAACTAGTTAATGGTGGGCCAGGTTCTACAAGTGTCACACTAAAATTCACCAGTGATTTTGGCAAAGGAATTCTTAAATACATATATATGTACTGTCGTGAACATCCCCATCAAGCCTGATGCATTTCCATATGCCTCCAATCGACTTTGTTTAAAGAATGATAAGCTTTATGAAACCTGCACAAAATAAAAAAAGTCAATCTAAAAATTTACAAAAATGTAAGAAAATAAAATTAGTGGTCAACATCCTGACATTACTTCTTCTTATATCCTTATTTCTTTTTCCCTTGTGCGTCCAAATGATTGTGTTTAAACACTGATATCTGATAAGAAAATTTAACAGAAGGCAACATAGAACTGATATAAAACTTTGTCACAATAAATATACTGTATCAAGAAATACGACTCTTTATTTACCCACATTCTATTTGTTAGTATAATTTTCTTTATTATTTACGAAAGCATTGTTACCAAATTCTTTGTCCCACTTCCTTTGTATTATGTACAGAAGTGGACCTTGGAGTGCCTAAGACACAGATAAATGATAATTTGATGAGAAAGAGGAAATCCATTGAACGAACATTTTTATTATTGCGAACTATGCTTTAAACTTCAAGAAGACTCGTTTCAAATTAAGTTTCTATTTATTAACCTTCACGCGTCTTTAAATCAAAAGCGTCTTTATATGACACTATAATATAATTTCTACTTTCCTCTAAGTGCGTAAAGATATAATTATTCGGCATTAAAATATTTACCATGTTGAAAGAAGATTATTTGTTCGGTTTCAGTTTCGTTTACGATTTCTCTCGAATCAAACCAAAGTTGCGGATAAAGGGCTTCTGTATCAAGAGTTTCTGCTGAATAGGTTTACAATAATTTATAAGCAGTCGCAGACAATTGTCCAGGCTTGGTTCCGAAGGAATTAACCCCCACACGACGACGGAAGAACTGTTCCGAAAGATGAATAGCACTTGGGTGATGTGTCTCGAACGGTTACTCTGGGAGATATACTGATAAGGCGACCTCTCAAAGTATGCAGCCATATCTTTGCAATCGGGGCTCTACAATGATGGACAATCCTCTTTCCGTAGTTTCTCGTGTGAAAAACAATGATAACACCAAACAAAGTTGCAATAAGTGCGGTTCAAAATGATCAAACGCACAGGACTCCTGGTAATGGTTTGGATAACAATGCCGACTACCCTCGAGTTGTGCTACGATACCAGTATGGCCCCTAAATGAGATGGTTACATGGCAGGACTGCATGATCTATGGTGCGAGAAACATCTAGAGCTCTCGCACTTATCGCATCACCGTTTGCGAAACCATGCTGAACAACTCTGGATAAGGGGCTATGTAAGCGGAAATACTACTCTACCGCAGCCAAAACAAGCCGGCAAACAGAGAAAAAGAGGCGACTCTGAGACCAAACTCGAACTAGCATCCTACAGAGGAATAGCGACGTTTCAGGACCCGGAAAAAAATCAAAATCCAGGTTTCTCTTGAGCCCAAAGATCTTACAGAACTCTATGATGAGCTTTGTTGGGATTTTTCCGAAGAATCCAGCCTGTAGACTACCAATCGTGGTGTGTATAATGCAGCGAGACCTTTGGCAGGTACAAGCAGTAAAACAAAACCAACGGCTGATCATAAGACCAAAAGATGAATGCGTCAACTCACCAAAAGGTAGGTTAGTCAGGTCCCGCATTTAGTATGTGATTGACCAAATAAAACCTGGCAGGAATTTAACCGCCAAGGTTCAAAAGTTCACTGTTCTTCATTAAGCAGCATATTGTTGACAGAATACAAGTACTATCTGACGAAGAAGAAGTCTAGAACATAACTCTCGAACATTCGCCCAAACCAGAGGAGTTATAAGCATTTTGTAAAGGAGTATACGAAGTTCAGCATCGAATAGAAAAAGAAAAAGAGCATATAAATAGCTTCAAACAGCTGTGCAATGCCCTCATAAAGCCTTAGGAAGAATGCCTACTCATCACTCGCGAGTAGGTGAAAAAAGTATTAAGAGGCATGAAGAACTATTCCGCTCCGCGACCAAATGGTACTAGATCTTTTGGTAGAAGAAGTTTCCTTAAATCTACCAGCACCTAACCCGTCCTTTCATCGCATATTTGAATTTAGCTGACCCGAAGAATTACGGGCCAATCACTTCTCTAGACACGCTGTATAACATCTTTGCGGCTGTCCTAAATAATAGCATTGTTTGGACAATCAGACCTGCGTGGCAATTAATGTACGAACAACTCGGCTTAATTACCGGAAAGCTTTGGATTCTACTTACCATATACTTATCATCTGTCCATTGGAAAGCCTAAAGGTTCATCGACACACCGTGCAGTGCATAGAGAGATTGATGCCGCTTTAGAAAACCAGATTTACTATCTCATCTGCAAAACATCGTGTAATAACTAACCACGTGACCTTTCAGAGAGGTGTCCTTCAGGGCGACACTATGCAGCCACTTCTGTTTTGCCTCACATTATTGCCACTATCTGTTGCACTTTGACATTCTAAAAGGAACGTTTGGCGACTAACCTGGAAATCGAAAGCATAAGGTCACTCATGTATATCACATGGATGATCTTAATATCTATGCTAAAAATAAAGATCGACTACACATAGGTCTAGGGATTGTCAAGGAATACTTTAAGGTGATTATAATGGATTTTGGATTAGAAAAATACACCAAGGTTTATTTGAAGCGAAGAAAAGGTAATGGCATCCTCAAAGACCTTAAACTTGACGATAGAAGCACTATATGATAGCTTTGCGCTGGAGAGGCCTATACATACCAAAGCGTGCCACAGAGCTGCATTCAAGAGGTGACATCTTTAAAGGATATCTTCCGGAGCAGAAAAAAACATCTCCTTCGGCAGATTTGTTCTTCCCTACTGTCGGCGAAGAACAAAGTATCTGCAACGAACATGCTTACAGTCCTGGCATTACTCTATTAATTTGGAGTGATTGCATGGTCGATGGGCGAACTCAGATCCCTTTGTATTGGGATATAAAGGGTTATTCACACGAACAAAAGCATGCCACTTAAGTCTTCTGTTCTCCGGTTCTACATATTACGCCGTCAAGATGGTCGCGGAATACTAAATCTTGAATGTTTTCACATCAGGATTATTCTGAAAGCAGAAAGAAGTGAGAAAAGAAGCTTTTCTATATGAAAGGGCGGAGAAGGCTGTTGTAATACTCGGCCTTGACTTCAATGTCAAGGGTGAAAAAAGGCATCAAATTTTATCTATCTGAAGCACTCATTCCTGAAAGCCCAGATAAAGAAAGCGCTGGAGAAAAATTTACGTGAACAACTCTTCAGAAGAGGATGCACGGTATCTTCTAGCGAAATAAGGAAGATCAGTCGATGTCGTGTAAACTAATGTTTGCTTTCCTCAAATCATCCGGATTGAATTTGGGCACGGAGAGTTTCATTTTAGGATATCACAGTGGTGTCCTTTTAACTTTAGCATACCGTTCCTACATTTTGAGCCAATATAATCTCAAAGAATATGATTATCGAGATTATCGAGAGTAGATAGGAAAGCCTCGTTCTTCTTGAGTAAAATAGAAAGTGTGGAAACTATTCGTAAATTTGTATTATATTATTTTTTATCTGTCTACAACCTTCTTCTCTATCATATACTTGTTTGATTAACTAGTGAACCATATTTTAGGTGGACTAAAACCAAACAAGAAGAGTTAATCAGGAACTTGGTAAAGAAATAATATCCAGCTGTATTATAATTATTTTTTGGTCAATCTTTTAATTTTAACTTTTTATATTTTTATTTCAAGTTCTCAATCCATTTCTAATTACTTCACAGTTTACCGTTTTAACATTAACAATTACATTTCTTTATAAGATGAATATCATCTTGGGCATACATTCCAGAAAATTTATTTTAAACGTGAATAAAGTAAGGTTAAATAGATGAAGTTACTATTATATAATTATTTTTTATTCATTAAGAGGCAGTAGCTTGTAAATACCTCATGTTTTTCAAGGTGATCAAAAAGTTAAATTTTCAGCTAAAAAAGTTAATTCTCAACAAAAAAAAAACAATATACAACAAAAGATTGAAATTTTAACCAAAAATATTACTTTAAGAGCCTAAAAGCATTAATTTTTAGAACAAAGTGTATTTATTAACTGCGTTAATAATTTCAAAATAGTGATTTTTTTAAGATTCATCAAGATTATGAAAATAGTTTGAACAAATAAAAGTTTATTGAATAATTGCAAACTAGTGTTGCATTATATATAAGCGAGCTTTTCGAAAGACCGTTTATTTTAATCAAATGCATTATATGATTCTTTTATTAATAATTAAGGTTTCTGAATATAATCTTCAATAGTATAATCCCATTTTCTGGGGCCGAAGAGGCCTTATTTAAACTTTTTTAAATAACAATTATCATAATAATGTGTAATAATTTATTAAGCAGAAAATTTCAAAGCTAAGAAATTTGTTAAGCCAGTCAATAAATGTCAAGTAATTTCTGATGATGTTAATAATTTGAGGTGTTATTAAAAAAAATTGCATACAGTACTGAAGAATTTTGGAAGACTTAGAAGTATTTGGAGGACTTATAAGGTTTTATGATATCTTAAAAGATTATAAGGCGTTTTCAATATAATTCAAGAATTTAAAAATTCCTAAAGGAATTTTACTCGGAATTAAACATTTTTTAGGATATTTTAAAATATTTTAAGGAAAATTTTATTAAAGAAATAACTTTCTTTTTTCCATAATAAAAACTTAAAAGTGACCCTTTTATATGAGCTTAAATTTCTGAACGTTCAAATAAATGGAATTTTTTACTCATGACTTTCTAAACTAAAAAGTTCTCAAATGTGTGTTCTTTTGTGTCGGAAATAATTTATTATTGAAACAGAATTGTAATGCATAATTTAAAATCAGTTTGGAACAATATTTATGGATAACATAGTCACATTCTTCTACCTAAAAGACATTTTTTTGTAATCGAGTCTTGAATTTGTCTTTCAAACTTTTACTCTTAACATTCACTTAATACGTAACAAATTCCAAGAAGTAGGAAATTTATAACATTTGGGACAAAAAAAATGTTATAATAATTGTTGAATATCATTAAAAATAGATGACTTTTAACATTTGTTAATTTGGTCATTAATTTCAGAGAATAATTACTTTTCAGGTTTTGCAAGGTAAAATAAAAAAATGTAAATTACCAATTAATAAGTCCGTCATCCATGAATTAAGAAATATTATTTTTGAAAATATTAACTGTATCATTTATCATGAGAAATAATAACTTTGAATGATTTATAAGAAGAAAAATGTTTTAAACTATCAACAGTTGCATAATATATTCGAAATTAGTAAATAAAAGTACTTGGAAACTTATCGAATACAAATATTTTATGCTGAAAAATCCAGATATACCATCTTTATCATGAATTAGTCATAAGTCTGTTATTTTGTATATTTCAGTAATTTTTTAGGCAAAACACAAGGAGGTTGTAGAGGTAATTAAAATTTCTTCCATGGAAGTACGTGAGAATCCAAAGAATCATTTACCGGAGATAAAAAATCTTTAAGTCAGTCTTATTGATTCTGTTTAAACTCTGACAAGCAGTTTCTTTGCAGCAGTTTATATCAATCTTTCATCACAGTCATCAGATTCCTCTAGCGTACAATGTAAGCAAATAAAACTAATTTCTAAAGTTTTCACGTCACTTATATATTAATGTATAATAAGCCGCAGGAAATCTACATCACTTATATTTATATTGTTATCTCTTTTTCCTATATGCATCTAGTCGGCTGTGTTTAAACGCTGAAGTCTGATAAGAAACTTTGATAGAAGGCTACATAAGATGGATTTAAAACTCTGTCACAATAAATAAATTGTTAAAAAAATACGACCCTTTTTATTTATTTACATTCTTTTTGTTAGTTTGTTAATATAGTAAATTTTGGTAGCGTATCAACAAATTGCTGAGGAATGGTGGTTGAGTCACAGCAAAAAAGGGGGGGTTGTGAAAGGAGGATAAAAATGGTGGCAGCCAGCTTGCTGTATTTTCTTTTGACACTGGAGAGACATCGACATACCTGGGCGTGCCTCAAAGCCGCAGTTAGGGACTTACAACAGTGAAGAAACTGCGAAGCAGATACAAGCATCTTCTTCTGAAGATTTGGTCTTCAAATCAGTCGGCGTTGAACAAGGTATCTGCGACTAACATGCTAGCCGTTTTGGTTTTGCTCTACTCATTTGATTTGGTTCGATGGGCGAAGAACGAGTTTACGGCCCTCAAATTCACCACACGTAAGAGCATGGATATGCATAAGAACTTGCATATCAATTCGGCTAATTCGCAGTTATACTTCTGAATCTCCAGTGTCTTCATAATCAAATTGATCTAAGTACAGCTTACATCTTTGCAAATAACAAAGATTCTCTCCAAAAAATGGTTAGAAACCACGAGATGATTGGCAAAGGATTGTTCATGTACAAAGCCGCAGAGTAGGCGGCCGAGACTCTTGAGCTGAATTTTAACATCAGAAGTGAGGAAAGTGCATTGATTTGTTTATATGATTTATTTCTAAAAGTCGAAGTAAAGAAAGCAGAGGTTGAAAAATTGCGTCAAAAACTACTTGAAAAGATAATGCACGGTAAATGTCAAATAAATGTAGAACAGTTCTTGGTGTCTCACCCACGCGGGACCTACATATCTCTACAGACATAATGTGGCCCTAAGAGTGCTTTATTACCATTTTTGTCGTCCTTATAGTGTTGGGCGCGAACAAGCCTTGTTGAACGCTCCGAGAGAGATTGAGCCAATTGTCCAAAACGAGAACCGCCCAATTTTCTGGAATTAAAGTTTCCGGACAGCCCTCTCCGTGGCACACTCGAGGCCTGGCATCGTTCTCCAAAACTTCGAGAAATGAACTATATTCGTGACTAAATTCTCGGCTCCGGCCGAATACAACTTCACTACCAAGGAGAAGGAAAAGGAGAAGTATCAAGACCTCCAAAGGGCACTGCAACAACTGTATCCAAAATATTCGGTTAAAGTAATTGTCCTTGTGATCGGCGCTCTCGGAGGAGCGAAGCTATCACTCGTTCGTAATCTAAACAGCATTCCGCTTGCCAAAAATATGCCAATGCACTTGTGAAATGCATGCGCTGTGTTCACCCATTTTACAATTGTGAGACGTGGCCATAGGTGTGGTTTACCGTGGTTCTGGTTTATTTTTGGTAACTGAACTTTAAAAATCACTAAGAAATGACAAAATGCATGGAAATTTCAAATAATTTGTTTAACAATATTAAATGATAATGTGTTACTCTAATACAATCTCAAAGGATTTAGGTAAAATATTTGTGAATTTTGTCCGTAGTGCACTAAGCTACAGGCAAATTTGGAGAAATTCCATTTTTATTGAAAGGACCTAAAACCTATTTTGGCATTATGCGTACGCAATCTAGTACGAGTAATTAGTAAAAGAAAATTCCATAACCGAGGGTTGTAATGAAAACTAAAATATAAAAAAATATTTCCTATAGCTTTCAGAGTTCGTGTGTGGACAAAACGCAAATGGCTTACAAAGACATCAGGTTAAAATTTGTTCTCTTATTGCCTATGATCAACTACAATACAATCTTATTTAAATTTTATCATTTTTAAGTTACACTGCAGTCCCGCAAGAAAATTTTTTTGATTTAGAGGACAAAGTGGTTCAAGGGGGCGAGAAAGTGACACTGCTAGGTCATTGAACTAATTTCACAACAAAGGAAAAGTGTATGAAAAAAGAGAACAGTATCCTCGGCAATTACTCGTGTAAATTTTCCAATTAAAGATTTTTATTTTCAAGCTGACATTTTGAATTCAAAGAATTTCAAAATGCAGACTTGAAGACTTAAACAATTAAAAATTAAAAGCGTTTACAGTGGAATTTTTTAAATAAAAAACATTTATCTATAACCATTTATTATTCATTAAAATATTTAGAAATTCTGAACGAACTTCGAAAATAATTTGAAATTGAAAAAAAACGTAAAACAATTTTTACATTTCGCAAGATTTGGAAATAAAATTTTAAAGCTTTTCAGGGATGTTTTAACTGTTATAAATGAAAATAATTTAACTTTTAATATAAGATATGCTCAGTTTAAACAAAATTAACTTTTCAATTTTCAATGTTTTTAACTTAAAATTGCTAAAAATAATAAAATTCTATAGCTTCTATAGCTTGACCTTCCTCGCTGCGCCTCGCCTTGTCTCGCACGCATTTCGCTCTTTTGTCTTTAGACCTCGCATTACCAGCCTCTGCCTCCGCGGCTAACACCTAACACTGAACTACTATTTACAATATTTACATTTTTCTTACAACTACTTCCTCTCCTATTTACAATCTTTCTTTCTCCATTCTTCTTCCTCCTTCCTTCTCTTTTTCTCCATCTTACCAACCACCCCCTTCACACATTCCACTGCCCTTTTGTCACCCTTTTCATGCAACAATACCACCATGCTTATCCCATTCCTTTCACCCTCTTCACACTCCTCGAACAAGTGCTCAACTTTTGCATCCCCTTTGCCGCACAGTTCACACATTCTCTTCTCTCTAGAAAGCCAAAAACTATTTTAACCCTTTATGCAACCGCATCTCAATCACGATATAAGTCCCTGCCTACCTTGCTCTTGTTTCTTACACAAATATTGCGCTCTCTCCCTTGTCATAATCCACACATAGTTCCCGTTAAACCTTGACTCTCTTATCCTCTTCTCTCCTTCTGCCTTCTCTTTATCCATGCTATTCTTTTGAACCAACTCATATACCTTCCTTCCTTCCTCGTGCAACCTGCTAACTTCATCCTTCTGCAATCCATTCGTTCTAAAATACCTTTCTTTTTCTACCTCCATCTTTGCAACAATACGTCTGTTCTTCTCCCACCAACCCCTCCTAACCAATTTACTTCCCCCCTCTTCCAAAAATGTCTCCTCATATTTACACGCTTGACTCCCTGTTATAATCCTTGAACTCGTTCTTCCAACTCCCTCTTGACAATATAGTTCGGCGTATTCCTTTCCAACCCCAGTTTCCACTTTACATACCTCTCCTGTATCCTATTTACCTCCTCACATACCTTCCAACCCCACCCCACCACACCACATTTATTTTAATGATTACATTGATCATGATTACGCGGATTTATATTTTTAATAATTTATTAATTATATTGTTTATGTGAATAGTGTATTCTTTTCAGAACATTTTGATACTAAAATAAATATTCTTGTCATCGAAAGATCGCAATAATATGGTCAATCGGATATTAATTTTATGAGATATTTTTTTCAAAATTCATTATGCTGTCAATAATAAATATTCATAAAACCTTTTGGAATAGAACAAAAATGATTTTTTTCCTGAAATTTCAATACATTTTAGTACATGTTTGAAATCTCAACTCGTTATATACTTTATCAGAATCCACAAATAATCGTTCACAAATTATAAGATATTTAAAAAGGTCAAAATACAAAGGTTTAAATTTGAGTGCTTCAAGTTTTAGTTTCTTTTATATTTCTTCAAATGAAAAAGTCCTGAGCCTTAGAGTTCGAATTTTCTAATTTTATTGACCGGAACCCTGATATATGTACGTACAAACTTAAAATCAATACTTTCATGAGGTTTGATTTTCAAGCACAAACATTTAAACGTTCATTATGACATTATAAAACCAAAATGGCAAAAATACAACGAAAAAAATATTTTTTTGAAAGGGACTCTAACATAAATGATTCATACAGCCCTGATTGTTTATGGTTTGGCGAGTCCCGAGATTGTACGATGTAGATTAAGGGTAGCCCCGAAACGGCTTCTAAAGAGGCACTGCATTATAGTATTTTTTCTTAATAAATATATTCAATTTTATGAAGATAATAATTGCTACATCATAATAAAGCTTCAAAGATTCAAAATTATGTATCTAACTTTTTTCATCAAACAAATGATAAAATTGTAATGAGAATGAAAAAATTTATTTGCGTAGTTGAAATAAAACTTGTTTTTTCTTCATAAATGTTCCAGCCTTCACTAACATGAAAGTTGCAAGGTTGAGGTGCTGTAAAATATGTATGTGGCGATATGGTGAGAAACGGTTCTTATCTACGCCCTAAGGCGACACGTTATAAATAATAAAGAAATATTATGAAAATCAGGCAAATTTGTTAACAAAGACCAAAGTTTCGTCCCAATCATCAGATCCCCGTAGTCGCGTATTCTTGATTCACGGCAAAAGTTAATTTCCATAAAATCTGGGAGTTCTTTTATCTGGTTATGCGATTTGACATACTTTAAAGTCAAAATGGCATGGTGTAAGAGGATTTTCGCACTAATAGTTATTATAAAATTGTTCGCAACCACATCATCAACCGGCTGTTTCGGAGGTAAAAACCGTGTAGTACCTCGAGGTGCCGTACAAATATTCCACGATCACGGGTGGCTGACTGCAGGACGTGCCGGAGTAGACTTTTCGAACGAACTGGACCGTATTTGTCTTCGATCTGAAATAAATGAATGGGAAAAGACATTCTTACCCTCTCATTTTGTAAGAAATTACACAACAACTGATAACGGAATAATTTCCTGGGTTCGTGTTTTTGATATGGAATATGAGCCTTTTCTTGGAGGTCTAGAAGGATGCATTGAACTACTTGAAGGTGGTCCCGGATTTACATATGTCACCCTGAGATTCACTTCTTCTGTGGACAATGGAATTCGAAAATACGTATATCTGTACTGTCGTGATCATCCTCATCAACACTAAAGATTTCTTGGTACGTTGGATGCAAGTAAATAAAACCAATTTTCTAAATCTTCACATCACTTTTCTGTTATATATTTCCATATTGATCCAATCGACTCTGTTTGAATACTTATAATCCTGATCAAATGTGGCCAAATAAAAAAGTTAAATCTGAAAATATAGAAATCCGAAGGATTTGCAATTAACATGTTATCAGACTTTACCAAACATGTTGTAATTTAGATAACTGAATGCACAATGTAAAAAAACTGTTTTCTTTGACGTCTTGACATCACTTCTATTCATATCCTTATCTTTTTCTTCCAGATTCGTCCAAGCGACTGTATTTAAATACTGATATCTGATAAAAACGTGTACAAAAGACTTTAAAATGTAACAAAAACTACACTGTTAGAAATGTTCATAAAATTCCGACACATTTAAGGTAGTTCACGCATCCGAAATTTGTCAAAAAGTTTAAACTCAGGCCGATTCAAAACGCCATTGCGTTTTCCCTGATCTTTCGAAAAAATTTTGATCAGGTTTGTACACCCTCGTTCTCGATTCAAACACACCTATAATATACGTATTTATCGCATACTAGTTAAGCAATGAGCGTAGCAACACCGCACTCAGTTTAATGGCTACGGCTAACTATTCATGCACGTGGATTTGAACAAGCGCCTTAATCATGAAGGCCAACCGTATTGCCAATTCGTCAGTACCTTTCTGCGCTGTATTTCTCTTGTGAATACGAATATTATTTTTTGGACAGTTATATCTCTCTTACTGAAATCAAGAAAAAAAAATTTATTTTGTGAAATTTTTGTTTCATATTCTTCTCTACATCTCTAGTTTCTAATCTAAATGGTAAGAACTCTTTAGATGCTACAATTAAAAGTGTATAAATTTAAATCGTTTTTAAATGGGACCTGTGACAGAATCGACTATTCTAGTGTAACAGCATCGGCTATTCTCCCCACTTCTTCGTCTAGACATGGGCCTTAGGGTGACAAAGGTTGTATAGCGCATCCATTGTGTAGGAAGCCAGTTTGCTTTTTACCTCTTAGCAGTAAAGAAGTCCAATAAAGAAGTCCTGTCTGCAGGCCAGGCAACGACCACCAGAAGCTGAGACTCCTAAGCTATCGACGGACCCTGCTAAAAGATCTCACGAGCTTCCCATCCCAAAGAGAGCTCGCTGAGCCAAGCGATAAGCCTCTGAAAGAAGCGCATCATCGAGTCACGCCCGATTTTGCAGGACGTCTACGGCCGTCGAAGAACAACTGCTATCTACCTGGCTAACACGAAATGAGACGAAAACAGAAAAAAGTAAGCTTTATTTTAGTTTTAAGATACTTACGAATCTTGTTAAGATATTTCCCCAGCAGACGTTTCTTCCACATACGTCGAACTATGGTTAAATTGTCTCGGCGTTTTCGATAAGGCTAAGTGAGGAAATATTTCGGTGAATAGGCTGGCGTCAGTAGGTACGACGTTGGTGCTCCACGTCTTATATGTCCTCTAATAAACCGACGACCTACTCTTAAGTAACCTTGAGACATTGTTGTAGCACGATCCCGCAAGTAAAGGGTTTAAAATATACCAAATATTGTAAAATTAATAAAGCTATTCGCGACACTCACACCCGACACCCGTAAATAGAACAAACTGGCGTTCCACGCCTATAGGGAAAATCTTAGTACACAATACTACACACAAACAGACACTTCTTTAGATTTTAAGAGCAGTTTACGCGGGTTAGACAATCCGTTTAGAACCGTACCCACCATGTCATCAGAAGATTTGAGGGAAGGTTTGAACAGTGAAACCACGGATCTACTATTGCTGATACTGAGCAACAGAAGAAGAATCCATTCGAGAACGTGAATCTTCGGACGAGGTAGTAGAACCTGAACCAGCTAAAAGAACCATTCAGACTGCTCCCCTAGTTCCGCAGTCCTCAGAAAATGGTATGTGCCAGGCAACGCCACTCGCACATAACAATACACTGAGAAGCAAGCCGAACAGCAGTATAAAATCAATGCATGCAACAGGAACCTTTGGGCCCGGTAATCAACCACCGCATTTCTTTTCAAACGATACGAGCCGGTTGTCTGTGTCCCGGAACGACAATAGACAGAACTGTAACGCAGCAGCGAGGCAACCGTCGACTTTGAGCCAGCCAATGGACACAATGACGTTGGTGTGCACGACTTCGTTAATACGGTTAAGCGTGCGAAGCCCAGATGCTCTCAACCAAATCTACTACTAGATTACATCAAAACCGAAAAAATTATTGGGAATGCTAAAAGAGCAATTAGACATTGTTCTTTAAACAGTTATGATGATTTGCACAGTGCCCTTAGGACGAATTTAACAACTACAACTACTCCGGAAACTTGTAGAAGCAGATTAGAAGTTATACGGAAAAATCATGATACTGTACAAAATTATAATCCAAGATTTAGAAGTGCCTATAACGGGTTAATTTATATAATTCTGTTCGAATACTCATCCGGAATAGAGCGCAAATTAGCCCTTCAAATGGAGGAAAAATCTGCTACCAAAAGATACGTGATGAACCTCCGAGAAGACGTTAGTAATCAAGTGCGACCTTTAAAGCCAAGATGTTTGAATGAAGCTCTGCAGGAGGCTCTTGGAGCAGAAGTGTGGTGTAGAGAACGTTTCCGTTCAAAAGTCTTTTCGGCGCCTCGACTGCTACAATCCCAAAATAACTGACTGCCGATGAGAAGCACGGGATCGTCCACAGCACGAAACTAGTAGTCACAAATGCGGAACTAGCCCTCCCACGTTTCTAACCATGGATTGCCCTTACAGCAGAGAATGCAAATGACCTGCAACTATTGTAAGAAACCAGATCACTTTGAGAGACAATGCTCAATCAAACTTAGGCAACAGGGTTTTCACCACGAAACGGACCAGAAAAGACCACCGCTATAAATTTAATAAAGAAATCGGAAGTCCCAAACAGAAAAGACACCATTTAACATGAAAAAACGTTTTTCCATGGGGAGACATATACATCATTCAAATCAAGCGGTAAGAATACCATATTTAGGAAAACTGCATCTCTTCCATGTAATTGATGACGATTTCCTCTTACCAGAGGAAGGTATCATTGGCCTGCCTTTTTTAACGCGTTTGATGGATACGATTTAACCAAGAACTCCCTTTACGTAGGCTTACATAGAAAATGTCAAATTAATCCCTGACGGCGTTTACAAAATAGAAAATCAAGAGTTAGTTGTACCCCTGTACAATTATGATAAAGACCCGTTGATAATACCACAAAAAATCGAGTATGAAGCAATAGAGAAAATTAAAGAAACGAATAGAATGAGTGCCACTTCAGTGGAAAAAAAACAGGTGAAAAGGATCCAAGATTTATTTAGCAAGACTAGATTGAAGCACATAGAAAAAGCGGAAACTCCTAAATTATGGAAAATAATAGCGGGGTACAGTGATATGTACAACCTCGAAGGAGACCCGTTTCCATTACTGACCTAGTGGAACAAGAAATCGTTTTAAAAACAGGAAAAATAATAAATTTAAAATCCTATCGTCCTCCTGAATGCCATAAAGAGGAAATAAAAAATCAAGTGCATGAATTGAAGGAAAAAGGTGTCCTAAGAGACTCAAAATCACCCTTCAATTCACCGATTTGGGTTGTCCCAAAAAAGGAAGACGCGTCTGGTAAGAAAAAATGGCGAATAGCAATTGATTTTCGCAAGGTAGCCGAAGACACGGAACAAGATGCTTATCCACTGCCTATCATTGAAGACATTTTGGATCAATTGGGGAATGCAAAATTCTTTTCAGCTTTCGACCTCAGCTCCTTGTTTCACCAAATCCCAATGAGTGAGACCTCAAAAAAAATACGACTTTTTCAACACCAGAAGGACATTTTGGATTTAAAATAATGCCCTTTGGACTCAAAAATGCTCCCGCTAATTCCCAAAGGATGATGGACAATGCTTTAAGAGGATTGGTAGGAAAAAAATGTTTTGTTTACCTCGAAGACATTGTAGTATTCGGCTTAACTTTAAAAGAACACAACGAGAACCTAGTAAGCCTATTTGACAGACTGAGAGAAACGGCATTAAAACTTCAGCCTGACAAGTGCGAGTATTTACGTCCGGAACTCTAATATTTAGGACACTTGTTAACTGAGGATGGTGTACAACCTAACCCCACAAAAATACAGGCAGTATGAGATTTTAAACCACCACAGAATGTCACCCAAGTTCAGAGATTTTGGGAACGCGCAGGGTATTATAGAAAATTTATAAAAAATATCTGTCAAATTTGTAAGCCTCTTACAATTCTAACGCAGAAGTAGGCACCTTTTGAATGATCAACAAATTGTTAAGAATCTTTTGACAAAATAAAAGAACTATTATGCTAAGCACTGGTTTTGAGAATTCCAAGCTACAAGGAGAAATTCACTGAAACGACAGACGCATCTAATCACGGATTAGGTGCAGTATTATCCCAAAACGGTCACCCCTTTTGTTACATATCAATTACGGTAAACAAAGCCGAGATTAATGATAATACAGCGGAGAAGGAACTATTAGCAATAGTTTGGACATGCAATTGTTAATATGGAGAAATATCGTTACACTGTCGAACACGTATAAGGCAAGGAAAATACAGCTGCAGATTGTCTATCTAAACTATTTCCAATTCAACAAGAAAAAGATCCTCTTCAAAATACACCAGAAGAAGTTGAGCTGGACGTGGAAAGAGTGGTGGAATTAATTGGAGAAGAAACAGCGAGTACGTTCATAGAGAAAAATATTTTACCACAACCGTCAACAAGTTCTTCCCGCTGTCGCATAGATGCAGATCTACTCATCTCGGATGACGAAGGGTTAACGGATGAAGGAGAAAACTTGCACAAAGAATATAAAAAATGGATTACTAATAGGACACCCAGTCGAGAAAATGTGAAACCTAACGCAGGTGTAAAGCTCTGGAGAACCATATCCAAAGAACAGAAAGGAAGTCAAGCAACATCATCTCTATATAAGTTACCGAAATTAAATGAGACCGAGTGGCTGAAAGTGTTAGATAAGATAAATAAAGATGCCATGGCATCCAAGCTATTTATTTCACGATACCACTTTATTGACCCAATGACCACCCCTTTAAAAGAAGTGAAAATGAGGGACTACCTCAACTTCTTGAGCCACAAATATGAAGATCAGCAGTTTCACACGTGTTACATGCCACGTACAGAACTTGCTCAAGAGAAAAAGGGAGCAATCATAAGAGAATCGAACGGATTAAATACTGCTCAACACTTTGGGGAAAACAAAATACCGAGCAAGCCAGAACCCTTCGAGAATGGAAAAATATAGAATAGGAAATTATTAATTTCATTAAACGATGTCCAGTATGCCAATTACAAAAGACGGTAAGAATTAAAAGACATTATAAAGCAATTATCCCAGATACGCCTGCCTACCCTAACGGCAAAATAGCTATGGACATCTTCGGTCCATTTACTTTGACACTATCAGGGTATGAATACATCCTCAGCAAACAAGATATGATCACAAAATATTTGATCTTAATCCCTCTTAATAACACGGAATCGGAAAGCATTATAGAAGGGTTATTTGATCATTACATATACCTATTCGGCGCACCTAAGAATATCCTAACAGATCAAGGACAAAATTTCATATCCGAACTGGTACAGAACTTTGAAAACCTATTTAGAATTAAACATATAAAAACTACAGTTCATCACCTACAAAGCAACGGAGCCCTCGAGAGAGCCCACTCGACAATTAAAATTTATTAAAAACAAGCATCGAGGACCATAACACAGAATGGGATCAAAACCTGAAAATAATTTGCATGGCATACAACACTATGAAGCATAACGGTACAGGATACTCACCCTTTCAACTGACCTTTGGAAGCGAGCATAATCTAAGCAAATTTCAGAACTGCACTCGTATCTTGCATCTTTTCGCGTAAGTTGTATTCATATAAGGTAATACCTCTAAAACTGTTTTTTTCCTTATTAATTGTTGAAGTTATTTTTAGTTTATTCGAACTTGATTAATTGAAAATAATTTCAAAAGTACCTCCCCAACACAAATTCGGAGCTGCACACTTTCCATTCAGAACTGCACACTTGTGCAGAGCTGCACGTTAGATTATGCTCTGCTTTGGAAGAGAAGCCAATTAGCCCTCAATGCTAAACACAACGCCTAACGTCAAGTACAAAGAACTACTTGACCTATGGAAGCAGAGAATCTATGAACCCGGAGATCTTGTCAAACTTATTCAGAACCATCAAGATAACAAACTCTCCCCTTCATGGAAAGGACCAGCAGTAATTGTAGAGAAACAAGAAAACAATAACTACACTGTACTTTTTAACAACAAACGAAGTAGGATACACGACAATCAACTTATGCCTTATTACCAATAATTTTGCAGATGAATTTGGCACTATTCGCTTGTTACTACTAAATGCAGTCGAAGCGGAAGTCAGTGCGAGTGACCTGGCCGGAGTAATTATCTATTCAGAAGAGCTAGGACAAGCTAATCTGTATCACGAAACTTGAAACCTCATACTTGGAGTAAGTACGGATAATATAGAAGAAAAATTCGTCTCATTGCGAAACACATATGCAATTGCGCCAAACCTCCTCTGCATTGAATGCCCTGAAGAATTTTATCTCAAACTGATCAGTTCGCGTATAGAGCGGTTAGAGAGCCAGAAAAATCTGCTAGATCAGCTATTAGGTAGAACCCGTGTTAAGAGAGGATTTTTTAATTTTGTAGGAGATATTTCAAAAACGCTTTTTGGAACCCTCAGTTCACAGGGTATGACCTACATTAATGAGAAACTTGATGAATTGCTTAACAATAATAAAATATTGTCACAAAGCATATCCAATCAAACTAGAATCATTAAAATTTAATTAAACTCAGCATCTAAAGATTTTAAGACTCTCGAATTGCATAGTCAGGACACAATTCACCGCTTAAACCAGCTGGCAAACGGAACAAACCGAAACACCCAAAGTATCGCGATTTCAAATCAATCAAAGTCGATGAGTTGAGTGAAGATATTAACTTATTAATTAATGCAATAACTGGCGGGAATAAATACAACATGAATACACTACCCCTTTGGAGAAGTCTAACTTTCAACATATTATCGACATCTCAGCGATTAACGTGGCTATTTCAAAGAATATATTTGTCTACGTCATTCATATTCCTATCTCAGAAACAGAGACTTACGAAATTAAACATTTAATACCTATTCCTAAACAAATTCGTTCAGTCTTCCTAGCAATAATTCCAGACTACGAATACCTAGTAATGGGACAAGGACACACAACATACGTACCGACTGACAAAATATCTTTAGATAATTGTAAACACTACGGCCAAATTAAAATGTGCAAACGAATGCAACCCACTTACTTGATGTGAGAAACGCATAGTTGTGAAAATAGGATATTAAGAACGAATGTGAAAAGTATCAGTGACGAATGAAAATATTCTCCTTTTAAAATTATTAACGTTACTTTCATACAACTTACGGATGGATATATTTTGATCTCCCATGAGCCAATTGATGTTGATGTGCTGTGTGAATCGCGAAACGATAAAATTAAAATTCACGGTCCAGCGAAAATTGTAAGCAAAGATAAATGTATATATATCGCTATCTCAGGTAATTAGATCCTTTAATTTAAACAATCTAAAGCAATCGGTCGATGACATCGAGAACGCAGTAGAAAAATCAGTAGGGACAGATGAACATGTACCTGGACGCGACTAATTGGGTACACTACCTAGGCTACCTTGCCATTGCGATAGTCATAGGGTTCGTAGGATACAAATGCAACTTGCTAGCGCTACTCCCTATGCGTGTACCGAGAAAAATTTGTTTCTTCTGTGTCAAAGCTGATGTCACCGCATCTCCAACAGTACATTATACCGCTGCTCCTATATTAGATAATAGAGATATGGATTGTAGAATCCAAACTACTGCTGTTAAAATAAGACTTACCAGAGAGATTCAGAGACTAAACCCGATCTAAAAAGGGGATTGTAACAGCATCGACTATTCTATTGTAATTGTAATTGTCCAGGCATGGGCCTTAGGGTGACAGAGGTTGTATAACGCATCGATTGTGTAGGGAGCCACACTGTTTCCTACCTCTTAGCAGTAAAAAAGTCCAATAAAGAAGTCCTGTCTCACATTTCAGGCACTTATACAAAGAAAAGCTCTATTATTTCTCCAGACCATTACAGTCTCATATAAAAGTACTATTTTCAGTAGATAATATCTAACTTCACAAACTCAACATTAAGTTAAAAATGGCATGGTCGTTTCATACGAATCTCCTGTATGCGTTGTGAAAATGTAAGGAAATTCATAAGAAAAGTGAAATCTCGCGTAAACTACCTTAAGATAATAATGTAACTAAAATTTACAAAATTTGGTCGCTGAAAACGAAATTCACATTGAGAGACTTTTTATTTGAATAAATAATAAAAGTGAATTAAAGTTTGTTATAGTTGTGTAATGAAAATTCGAAAAAATTAATAAATATTGGATTTGTTTATATTGAAGTAGTGAAGTTTGACGTTCTCATAATAGTCATTAATATTTTTCAGCAGGAAAATTGGTATTTTAAATATGAAATGTTTCGATTTTTCGAATAGTGCTGTTTCATTGTGTTTCCGAGTATGTCCGAGCAATCTCGATTTTTTCCGAGCGCATTCATCTTGATTTTCTCTTTAGTCTAGTGATGCAATATCAAATCGAAAATATCAATATCAAACATATTGATATATCGGACATCAAAATATCGATATGACTGATATATCGGTCAAGATTACTGATATATCGATAAAATATCGATATTTTACTTTTTGTATTGAAAAAGTTAATTCAGTTAATAAATTAATTTAATATAAGAATATAGGCTATTAAATATAGATTGTTTTTGGATTCTATAATTTTCAATCCATTTTTATTTGTAAAAACGGATTTGCCATATTTGAGAATTAAATTCAAAAAATTATATTAAAATTAAAAATTATTGAAGCTGTTTGATTTACGCTCTGACCTGGAAATGTAGTCACCTAGTTTTACTATATAAATACTACAATAAAATATTTTTTAGATTCTAAGCGGTACTCATTTTTTAAATAGAAGTGTGTATGCAGAAGGAAAACTGGTTAATTTGATAATTTTTGTATAAAGTGAAGTTTTGGGTAAGTTGCTTTAACTAACCCTAATATTCAAAAATTTCTCTTATGCAAAAAAAGGTTAAAGTAGATTTTTTGCCTCTGAATACGCACTATTATTCAAAAACGGAGAACCATTTATTATTTAATAAAAATAATGCTAGTATTTAATGCGTAAAGTGAGACAATTTACTTTAGGGGTTATAGAGCTTAAATACATTTATTGAAAATTTTGAAAATCTTCTATATATATTATAACAAATAAAAATAATCAAACTTACCTGTTTATCCAGGTATACATGAAGGTACAAATTTGGTGAACCAATTTTGATTCTTTTCCCCCGTTACACGTGGCGTTGTCCGAAAATATTGTTTTTGAGAAAAATATCGATATTAGATATCGATATATCAGAACAGAGATAACGATATGAAATATCGGTATATCGGGTGAAAGATATCGATATTGCATCACGACTTTCGTCAGATAGTCAGAACTAATCGAAGACAATTTCAAGTTACTCTGTATGTCTAATTTTTTTTAATTTAACTTCCTACTAAAAAAGATGAATTTTCAATGCAAAAATAATAATTTTCTAACAAAAAGGACGAATGTTCAGCAAAACAGTTAAACTTTTTACAAGAAAGATGAATTTTCAACAAAATAGTAACATTTTTACACAAGAAGGATGGATTTTTGACCAAAAAATATGATTTTTTAACAAAATAGTTGAGTTAAAAAGAATTCAACTTAATAATGGAACTTGTAACCAAAAAGACTAAATTTCTAACGAAGTATAAATTTTCAAACCAAAAAAACAACCTTTCCACAAAAGTATTGAATTGTTAATCAAGAAAGATTTTTCTCAAAAACAAGAAAAAAACATCTGCCAAATTGTTGAATCATTAAGCCAAAAGGCCCAATTGTCTTCAAAAGTTTGGGTTTTAAACCGAAAAAGATAAATTTTCAACAAAAAGTTTCATTTAATAATTCATTATTAAAAAGTAATTTACTATCAATGAATTAAAAACTAATTAATTAAAAATTAAAAAATCTAATATGACAGTGGCAAATTAATTGTATGCAATATTTTGTTATTACAAACTATTCTTTAAACCTAAACACACTTTAATAATACTTGTTTTAAAGAAAGTATTTATTTGTTCCCATCCACGCATCTTGAACGTGAAAGAAGACAAACGTTTTACGTAAAGCGTCAAAAGCGAAAAACTGTCTTCGTGAAAAAACTTAAGTTTGCTTGAAATCAGTTTTTAGCGGTTTGAAGGTGTTTTTTAAGTGTATTCTTGTATTTTAACTTTAGGTTTAATGCATGCTTATACCATATCAGACTTGAATTGCCTTCCTTTTCAAATTAAAGTTTGAAAAATAATACTGAGTTTTAGAAAGTGATATAAGCTCACTTTGTTCAATAAAATGGCTGGGTACAACATAATTACACGGGATACAAAAATGTACTCACTTGTAACTTATATAATTAACTTTTTTTTAAAAGAAATTATAAACACATTGATGAAATTTGATAAATTGCAATGACTAAAAAAACGTGTGTATTTGGAGGTTATGTTTTGTTTACGTTGTCAAAATATTAAAAGTATGAATAATTATATATCGATTACAAATTTTTTTTTTATAGAGTAGAGTATAGATTAATGTTAGCTGATGGAAAACTCAAATTTAAAATTCTAAGTTATTGTGCTACACAAATACTAGATTTTAGATTTTTTTGCTTCTCGAAGACAAAGTACCAGAATTTTTCGGTGCGCGCTTTCCAAGTTGTAAATTATTCTGCTTCCCGAATAATAGTTTGTCAATTTTGTTGATCCTCGAAAATAAAGTACCGGATTGTGTTGCTGCTCTTTTTAAAAGTTCTAGATTATTTTGCTATTTGAATTCGAAATTCTGCATTATTCTGATACTTGAATAAAAGATGCCCGATATTTTGCTCCTCGAAATTGTAATACTGAATTTTTTTGCTGCTTGAATCCGAAGTTCTAGATTCCTATCTCAATTTTTTTCTCCTTGAAAATAAAATACTGAATTTTTTTTGCTACTTGCAATTAAAGTATTGCACTGTGAATCTCCTCGAATTTAAAGTTGTAGATTATTTTGCTACCCGAATAATGCATTCCTCATTTTTTGCTATTTGAAAATAAAATATAGAATTTTTTTGCTATTTTAATTCAAAGTTCTAGAGTATTTTGCTACTAGAATTCAAGGTTCTACATTATTTCGCTACATGAATAAAAAATGTCCAATTTTTTTACTCCTCCAAATTGTAGTACTGTATTTTTTGCTATGCAAATTGAAAGTTATAAATTCATTTACTACAGGAATAATAAATTCCCCATTTTTTCCCTTCTCGAGCAAAAATTATTAGTTTTTTTTACTGCTCGCATTAAAAGTTTTACATTATTCTGCTACACGAATAAGAGATTGCTGATTCTCTCACTCCTTAAAAATTAAGTCTCAGTTCTGCATGCTACTTGAACAATAGATTCCTGATTTATTGCTGCTCAAAATTAAAATACTGTTTTTTTCTATTAAAATTCGAAATTCTAGATTATTCTGCTACACGAATAATAGATTCCTGATTTTTGTGCTCCTCGAAAACAAAGCATTTCATTTTTGGTTTCTCAAATTAAAATTCGTAGATTATATTACTACTGGAATAATAAATTCACGATTTTCTTGCTCCACAAAATTAAAGTGCTTAATTTGTTTGTTTTTGGGTAAGTACTGGAGTGATTTTGAATTTTTCAAAACCCCCAAATAACCACCCGTACTATTTTCCACGTAACAGCTCAGAAGTAAGTCGATGTAAAACAGCAAATAAATTTTCAACTGGAAATAGTCACAAAATTTATGTTCAGCAAAACTGCAGATTTCCCCAGATTCTTAACCCCATAATAATATTAGGCAGCCCCAAAATCTATCCCTACTACTTCTAAAGTAATAGATTTAAAGATTTCCTATGTAAAACAGCAAATAAATTTTTAAAAAAAAATAGTCACAAAATTCACATTCAGAAAACTCCAGATTATGTTTTTAGTCCCGGACAGGTTATATCTTAAACCCCATAATAATTTTAAGCGGCCCCCAAAATTTATGTCTAGTATTTTTCACTTGAAATTGAGCAAGCAAGCAACATTTTTAATATATCATTAATTTATTAAAAACACAATAATGGAATATTTTTATCAAAAAATGTAGCTTTTAATGTACAATGTATTTTTTATCATTGTTTAACATTCAAACAATATTTTCAAAAAACAATAAATAAAAGAAATTGTCTTTGAATATTTTTTTTTAATAAATGCACGGACATTAAAGGAATTATTTTTATCGTGTGTAAATGCAGGTTCTAATAATTGTGTAAATAATGATTATACTAATAAAAATGTAAATATGATATAAATGTACGACCCTATTTCAGTTATACTGTTTAAAGTATAAACATATAGTTTTCAATAAATGCTTAAAGTATCGATATATTTTTAATTGAATAATGTTGAAAAATGAATTATTTAAAATTGAATGAAATTAAAAATTAACAATTTTTTTAAATTGAGAATAAGCAATGCCAAATGAAAGAATAAGTCATTTGTAAATATACAAAACTAAAAGTTTTCACTTTTTAAAATAGTTTAGAATAGGATGGGCTGCACAGAATAAATTATTTTTTAACTAAAATACATGAATTTTCAACCAAAAATGAAATAGTCAAATTTTAAAATAAAATAATCTATTTTCAACTGCAAAAGAAGGAATTTTCAACCAATTTGTCAAAAGTTGTCATGGCAGAAAAATGTTATGAGCCCAAAGGGGACACATTAGGAATAAATAAGGAATAACGTGAAACTCCAAAGAATCATTTAACGGACATAAAAAGTCTTTAAGTCAGTCTTATTGGCTCATTTTCTCACTGCGCACAATGTAACCAAATAAATCTAATTTCTAAAATTTTCACGTCACTTATATATTAATGTATAGTAAGCCTCAGGAAATATACACAAGATAAAAAAAATCACTCTAAAAATGTACGAATCTGTGATAAAAGAAAATTAATTTCCAGCATTTTGGCATGACTTCTATTTTTATTGTTATCTCTTTTTCCTATATGCATCTAGTCTACTGTGTTTAAACACTGATATCTGATAAGAAACTTTGATAAAATGCAGTGCAGGATAGTAACTTTTGGTAGGGTGTCAACAAATTTCTGAGGAATGGTGGTCGAGTCACAGTAAAAAGAGGGGTTGTAAAAGGAGGTGGAAAATGGTAGCAGCCCGCTTTCTGTATTTTACCGCAGATACAAACATCTTCTTTAGAAGATTTGGTCTTCAAATCTGTCGGCGTTGAACAAGGTATCCGCGACGAACATCCTTGCCGTTTGGGTTTTCCTCTACTCATTTGTGTCTTCATAATCGAATTGTTCTAAGTAGGGTAAGATGAGGTAAAATCGCCACGGCCTAAAACAACCATTTGGATTTTATAAGAATACAGATATAAAAAACATCCAACCGTTGTTAAGGTAGATAGCCGTCGATAAGACGATAAACACGAATTCACCATCGGTTTTTCGATATTTGTATTTGTTTGTCAATTATGTAAATTGTGCTGAAAAACGGGGTGTGGGGTAAAATAACCAACCAAAAGGTGGTTTATAATAACCATTGTCAAAATGCAGTCAACTTGACCATGATCCTTTTTTAGCATCATGCCCCATATTGACAAGAGGGTAACTGTAAAACTGACGAGAACAACATAAAACGTGCCCTGGGATAAATTGAAAATGGTGCCAAGGTCAATTCTATGGCAAAAGGTACGATGTTCCTCGTGGAGTTTTACGGAACCGATCACAAAGAGGAAGCGAGTCTGTTTGGCACCAAACTCAGGTATTGCTCATACCATTCATTAATTGATAATAAAATTCAATTATCCTATTATATAAATAAGAAAAAACGAAATAGAGTAAAAAATAAAATTCAGAGAATTACAGTCAAAGATAAAATGATAATATAAAGTTAATATTGAAATGTGATTATCACAGTTAATAGTAAAATGCAAAATTCTAAGACATAGCGATACAATTTCTACAAATAATGAATTAAACAAATGAATGAGCACTCAGAAAGCAATATTTACCATCATTGTTAAACTGTCAATATATTACGTATATTTTTCTACCGATTTTTTCCAAAAATCAAAAAGAAGCGCTGGCAAAGTATCTGGTCAAAACAGGGAGCATGTTTAACGGTTTCTCATTGACATCGACGCGATGACTCACATTCGAGTTTGCAATCGCGCTATGCAGGAAACTTCCGGACAATTGGAAAGGAAAAATGCCTGGGAAAAGTGGTTCCGCTTCCAAGGCTTAGCTAGCAGGCTTCATGGCGCGTCATCGAAAGTTATTGCTTCTAAGTCCACAAGCGACAAGTCCGGGTCGAGCGACGGCTTCTAATCAGCACAATGTCAGCATCTTCTTTACGAAATTAAAGGACATGATCGAGAGATTTGCTATCGAGTCAGCAAATATTTGGAACATGGACGAGATGCGGTGTGTGCTTGCCACCATTCTACGTTTTTTCTAGGAAAAAATTGAGGGATTATTTCTTTGCTGCAGATGGCTTCGGAGCTGATTCCCATTTGACCATGGCTGGTTTGGATTTTTGCAAGGGCAATGGAATTATTGTTTGTTCGCTTCCGCCTCACACGAGTCATAAACTACAACCTCTTGACAGGCGCATCTTTGGGCCAATCAAGACTTTCTATAACCGTCCCGAGGAATACATTCAAACCACAACTCCAGAACATTCCAACGATGAAGCCGAAAAGGAGAATAATAATGAAGCAAACAATGATCCTAAAGTCAGCACTATGGCTACTTTTGAACACGTTCGACCTTTTTTTGACGGACAAATACGAAATGAGTGCGTTGCGCGCTGAACAGGCAGCCACTGCTAACAAAAAATGAAACAAATATCGATGATAGCGGCAACAGTGGAGAAGAAAATATTGAAAAAAGTTGCAGCTGAAAAAAAACGGAAAAAGCAGCAAATCAATCTGGCCGGTTCAAAACTGGTCGTCCCGAGAAAGTATACGTTGAAGAAAATGAGGCGGAAAGCGACGAATAGAGTTGATGCAGTGTTTTATTTTTTTTGTAAATATTTGCAGTTCCTATACATTAAGAATCGTTGTAATAATAATTTTTCTCAATCATTTAGCAAAAAAAAAAGAACTTGGTTATTTTACCCCACCTGCTGGGGTAAACCAACCAGATGAAAACTTTTTTTTAACCACTCCACTTAATAAATAGTGCAAATTATTATGCTTAAAAATATTGTCATTAAATTTTGCAGCTAGAGGTTGAATCTTTTAGGAATAGGTATAAGTTTGGGAATATCACTAAAAAAGTGCATTACTCGGTCTATATGCTTTACTTCTAAAAGTTATAGTAAAGAAAGCAAAGGTTGAAAAATTGCGTCCAAAGCTACTTGAAAAGAGAATAAACGGTAAATGTCACATAAATTTATATCAGTCCTTGGTGTCCCACCCACGCGGGACCTACGTATTTCTGCAGATATAATGTGGCCCTGAGAGTGCTTTATTACCATTTTTATCGTTCTTATAGTGTTGGCCGCGAACATGCCTTGTTGAACGCTCTGAGAGAGATCGAGTCAATTGTCCAAAACGAGAACCGCCCAATTTTCTGGAACTAAAGTTTTCAGACAGCCCTCTCCGTGGAACACTCGAGGCCTGGCATCGTTCTCTAAGACTTCGAGAAATAAACTATATTCGCGACTGAATTCTCGGCTCCGGCCGACTACAACTTCAATACCAAGGAGAAGAAAAAGGAGAAGAAGTATCAATACCTCCAAAGGACACTGGAACAACTGTATCAAAAATATTCGGTTAAAGTAATTGTCCCTGTGATCGGTGCTCTCGGAGGAGCGAAGCTATCACTCGTTCGTAACCTAAACGGCATTCCCGCTTGCCAGAAATATGCCAACGCACTTGTGAAATGCATGCAATGTGTCCACCCATTTTACGATTGTGAGACGTGGCAATAGGTGTGGTTTACCGCGGTTCTGCTGAAAGCTAGTGTCATTTTTAGATGCATGTTGCTCCCAGTAGGAAAATGAGGTAGATGTAAAACTTTTTTTTAATTTATATATAAATATATTTAATATATCTTGTCAATATCTTTTTTTATATTTATATTCATATTTCTAAAAGTATATTTTTAAACATGGCTTAAGATTACAGGGAATACTTTAGATATTTTTCTATTTTGACAAAATAATTTTAAAAGAATATTTGACAATATCTTTAAGCAATTCAAAAGATTTCCAGAATTATTGAAAAAGGATGTAGATATAGCAAAATGCATGAAAATTTTAATCAAATGATAATGTTTTACTCTAATACAATCTGAAAAGTTTTAGGTAAAATATTGTCAAGGACATATTTCGGCCTCAAAAATTATGTCCGTGATTATGGCTTATTTGCCGCAATCCAAATCTCGACCACGGAGTCAGGGGTTTATTGCTCAAAAGGGTCTAGGGCGCCAGCCACTAGCGAAAGAAAATGAAACCTAAACAATCGTCTTCGCTACGTGACAAAATTTGTTATTAAAAATTTTCATTCTTTAGAGTCAATAGTCCATATTTTAAAATAAAACGCATGAGAATCAAACCAACCAGAATAAATCACAGGGGTGGAATTCACCTAACCACAAAATGAGAAAGGCCAATGTTTAGAGTTTTAAGTTAAATTTATTTACACAACAGAAATGTGAATGAATTTAAAGCACCACTTTTTCTCACAAAAGTATCGCGATCTTCCTTACGATAGAGTGCACAAAAAAATTATAGGACCTCAAAATCCCCCATCGTACCAAAAACAAAAAAAAAGAAACGCTTCTTAGTCTAACTGCCCAAACCTTACCATTTTACAAACATGTGATTGACCCCATTATCTTCGAATATAATCACAATCGTGTCAATCACATGCGAAACCCTACTTTATTTCGCGGCACAGTCAATCTCGTTTCTGAATAAGTGATAAAAATAACTGAGAGGAGGCTACCATTTCGCGAACACGTGGTAGATTTCGAGGTTAGGTATCGTGTTTGTGCAACTATAATTTCCCGAGACGCGCACTTTTATTCATGATATCGGGACTATCGATACGGAGAGAAGCATTAATGTTAAAAAAAAAACTACCGACATTACACCGGGGGGGG
>NC_046664.1:20221981-20223956 GCF_010883055.1 Belonocnema kinseyi | reverse complement strand
TAAGACGAAATAGGAAGTTATCGAAGAAGATCGATAACATAGCAAGCAAGTTATTCCCTAAGTTTGAGGGCCCGTTCAAGATTAAGCGTCGCCTTTCTCCGGCCGTATATACGCTAGTAAGTTCGAACGAAAAGTTCGTAGGCAAGGAACATGTCCGGAACGTGAATCCTTTCATTGCAATAGACGATGCTATGGTTGAAAATACATAGAGAGATTCGCGTTTATTGTTATAGAGGTCAAAAACTCCCACGCGACTAATCGCTAGAGCTGTTTCGCCTGCGAAATCCTGCCGTAACCACGGCACTGAAGACGAGGTTCTCCCGACTTCAAAGCAATCATCAGACGGCCCTGCACGCTGGACGGCGTCTTCTCGAGACCGCCCAAGTAACCTGGCCAGTCAACTGAGGCCCTGTCACCCCCCGAGGACCGACACTCCTCTGAAATCGACCAGATTTCAGGATCCGGGCGTGGCTGCCCCCTTCCGGCTGGACCAGCAATACGATGAGAGGGCGGAGTGGCTGCAGGCGGGCGCTTCGCGTCCTAAACCCTATAGGGGTCCCATCCCTTGGAAGTGCTGGAAGTGTGAGCAGGTCGGTCACTAGCAGGGAGACTGTCCCCGAACTGACTTGCACGCCCGGTACTGCAAGGGGTGTGGAGAGAAGGGGTTTACGAAGCGGATCTGCCCGACCTGCAGTGAACTGTACGAGTCGGATTTGGTCCTGGCCGGCAGGGCTCAGCCCCGCTCTGATCAGGGAATCATCAGGAGGAGACCCATCGTTGATGCCCATTACACGGAAATTCACCGAGCACAGATCCGCAACAGGCGAATCGCCTAATGTATAAAAAAAATAATAAAGGAAATCAATAAACCTCTGTTCACAAATCATGGGTTTCGTTTATTCGGTTGTAAAAGATTAAGATTGATAAGGAACTAAGTAGTAGTTAAGTAGCAGTTAAAACAGACTTTTGATTTTTTTTTGTGTATTGTCTGCATTATTGTGCTTGTTTTCTCTCTTCTTTTGTTTGCTTGCCTAAAGTGTTTATTTGTTTGGTACTTTTGATTTTTCTTGTGCTCAGATTTTGTTCCCGCATGAATCGGAAATACGCAAACAGATTTATACTAATAAGAGAGCACCTAAGGAATGGACAATCACTGGAAGAACCAAAATTTTTTTTTTCATTTGTTCTTTTTTTTGGAGTGGGGAAACCACCTATCGTAAAAACATAAAACCAATGATTTGCCGGAAAAGAAGCAACCGAGGGTCCCGGCTAAGGTCGGGGGAGTTGTGACGAGGTGTTTATCACCTGTCACTAAAACTTACCCTTACCGGCACCGGAGTAGTTACACAACAAATTATCCGAGTTCCTTCTTTTATTTTATTTATAAGTAGCTGTCGAAGAGCTAGAGTCCGCAATTCCGCAGGGAGCAATCTTATTGGTATCCAAAATTTTTGTTTTATCTTAAAGTAGTCACTTATTCTCTCACGTAGAGACATTGAATATGTTACCGAAGGAGATAGAACTCCAAAGGTGTTGTCGTCTCCTTCTATCAACCCGACACACTGAGTTGGTTACCAGGAGAGGAAAGAGGACATCCTAAACTGTGTAGTCTCACATTAACACACTGAGGCCGATTCACAATGAATTCCATGTTGGCCCAAGCATATAAACCTCTTGATTTCCGGTAGCCATATTGGAATGGAATTCCCGCTTATTTTTGTTCCCCGCATAAGAACTTGGCACGGAAAAGCGGCGTAGTCATTGGTCGGCGCGGCGGAAGAGGAGTGGACACACCATCCGATGGGTTAAACGTAGCGTGGTAGAAAGTCACTCTGGCTCTTCGACTCGGGTGAAAAGGATAGCGAAGTGGAATCATCAGAACGAAATTCTTGTAAAATACGAATAATTTTCTGACCATGGACTTCTCGAAGGCACAATACGTAGGGAGTGAGAAGGTAGAATTTTCTTTTGTATT
>NC_046664.1:20219852-20221881 GCF_010883055.1 Belonocnema kinseyi | reverse complement strand
TTCTTTGAGCACAGTCTCAACACCACGCGTTAAACCGTCCCTCTTCCCTCCGATCAATCCAACAAACGTTTCGTTCAACTACGCTCAAATTTTTGGTCTGCCGAACCCCTTTAACATACAGGACCCGGTGGTCCCCTTTGGAGAATAAGAAAGTAAACGACAGTCACTTGAGACTGTCGCACCAAGTTAGGCAAGACACACCTGTCACTTAAAGCAGAAAGCCGTTCCTACGAAATCCAAGCGTAAAAAGAGTAGAAACACCTCTCACAATTCCTAATATTTTCGGAAAATTCAGACAGAGCCTTGAACAAAGCGTAAATCACGGTACAAGTCGTAAGGACCCAACTGGGATGTATAACTTCGGTAAACATACAGCTTGTCACAACACCACAGCTTCCGAATCTGAGACCGAAGTAGTCAGGAGAGTGGATTCGCGGAAGTAACAAGAAAAATTCCACAAATCAACTCTGACTTCGAGGAAAGTAGAAACCGTGAACCGTCTCGCCATGAAAGACCGCGCAGAAGCAATATAGGATTTAAAGACCATTGCTCTCGTAATCAATCTTCAGTCAGAGACACTGTATATAGCAATAGATCAGCTCGCAGGAGTCGTCTCGGAAATAGGGATTTGGGTAAGATCGTTCTGGGCTGGAACCTTACATTTAATGGCAGAAGCGATTTAAGCGCTGAAGGGTTTTTGACAAAAATCGAGGATCGAAGAAAGCTCACTAGGGTATCGGACGAGGAATTGTTACTGGCAATGCCAGTTCTGTTAGAAGGAATTCCGTCAAAATGGTTCAAAAACCATGAGGAGGAATTCTACAGCTAGCGAAAATTTCGAAAGGAATTCAGATCTCACTTTGGCGACGATGACTTGGAACGAAGGGTCAAAGAGCAGATACAGGCTAGAACACAAGGTAAAGATGAGTCGATTGACGACTATTTAACCAATGTTCAGAGCCTAATTAATCTACTTGAGGATGAAGTTCCGATAGTCGACCAACTAGATTGGGTCCATAGAGGTCTCCGACCTGACTATCACAAGGTCATCCGTCGCTCGGACTACAGATCATTCCGCGAACTATCTCGTCTCGGGAGAAGCTGGGAGAAAGAGTGGAATATATATATATATTAAGGAATACAAAGCCCCACCTCTTCCCGAGAGCTCATTTTTGAAAGAATTTGCGTACAAACCACTTCCCACCCCTAAGACTAACAAGCAATCTACATCCTCAGCTTTAAAAGAGGAAATAGATAGAACTGCGGCAATCGCTGCAGATCAACATCAGAGAAATAGTAACAGGAACAAAAAGAACGCTACGCAGACATGCGACAGGAACAAAAAGACAATGCAAGTTGATTTTCAAGGTGGGGGAGGTCAGCAGAACGCGAAATCTTCTGCTGATAACAAAGATAAGATAGAGTCTCTGGCAAGAGACCCTAATGAAGTGGTCTGCTCCGTTGCTACAAATGCAAGACCGTGGGCTATACGACTAGGGATTGTCCAAAGTGTTCGGGATATGCCGGGGAGAAGCAGTAAGCGCGGTCCTTGCTGCCTCTCAGTCACCAACGACCGTGACTGAACCTTTGATTAGCTATAATCGATATGAAAGAATTTCGGGGAATTAACATGTCCGATGACGAACTAGGTTTCGAGAAATCGTCAGTGAATGGCAGTACAGTAAGTGGAACTGGTCCCATAGAAATGGTAATAGAAGCCCAGATTCACGGGAACCATGATAAGGAGCCGTCTTGCCGCGTAGAGATGTGTGCAGGCCCTAATAGAGGTAGACCCCAATCCCTTCCGGAAGATTTGGAGGCGATAGAGACGCTAACGGATAGTATATCGGAGGCCGAATTGATCAGCGGAATAGTAGGGACTACCGATGTGGCAAATCGGATACATGTATTAGCACATATTGACTCAGTTCCCTTGGATACCCTAATAGACAATGGTTCTTCACGCGTTTTGATTCGTAAATCAGTTTGGGACGAGATAGCGAGAGTTTCCGGGAGGAAATTAGACTGT
>NC_046664.1:20195097-20219752 GCF_010883055.1 Belonocnema kinseyi | reverse complement strand
TATTACTAGGTAGAGCCGCGGCTAAATTTTCGAAATCGGTTTCCCTTTCAGTTTCATCATTAGTGGTCAAAGACGTTGCTGACGTATAATCCGAATCTCGCGCAGGCCAGCCCTTGAGGAGTTTTATTCCTCTTCGTAATCGTGAACATTTCAGTTTTCCAGTACCCAAAGTGTCCAAATTCAATTTTTCCAAACTATCGTTTATTTCCGAATTGTCCAATTCCGCGATCAATCTCTTTAATTCCATGTAAGTTTCTACGTTTCCGATTGAGTCCAAGAATGCCATGATGTTTTATTCAATATTCCCAAGGTTACGACAGATAATAAAACTAAACTTCTCGCTTAAAATCCAGTGTCTTAATAAGTTTCCATTCCTCTAAAAAAAAATTGTGAAAAGTCTAAATATCTCTGTAGATTCCCAGTCCTCTGAAAAATCGCGGAAAGTCTAAAAATCACTATAGATTCCCATTCGTCTGAAAAATCGCGAAAAGTCTAAATATCATTATAGATTCCCATTCCTCTGAAAAATCGCAAAAAGTCTCAATGTCACTATAGATTCCCAGTCCTCTGAAAAATCGCGGAAAGTCTAAATGTCACTATAGATTCCCACTTCTCTGAAAAATCGCGAAAAGTCTAAATGTCACTATAGATTCCCAGTTCCCTGAAAAATCGCGAAAAGTCCCTAGGGTTCATCTATCAAGTTTGGGGCCGTTCAAGATTAATTTTTCTAGGTTAGTCAATTCCGTGACTCTTCTATTCGTACTTTATAAAAAACCTCGGTTACTGTAAACGCGTACGTCTTGCCATTACACGACAAGGAAAATTGTTGACGACGGTTGTCCGAATCTGAAATCCTTCAAAATTTTTGTATAAAATCCTACCCGAATCTTATGGTTCGAAAAGTCCCATATTATTTTTCAAAATCTTTCCGAAGTTTCGGGAGAGACGGAATTAAACAGTCATTTAGTTTAAATATTTCACCTACTGAGTAATCCAAGTCTTTCTTAAAGTCTTAAAGTCTTTCTTAATCCATTCTTTCATCCATTCACGCACTCTGAAAAATACAGGATAATTGTTTAAAAAATGTAATTAGCCTTAAAATAAACACAACAAAGAGTTGAATTTTGTCCGTAGTGCACTAAGCTGCAGGCAAATTTGGAGAAATTACATTTTAATTTAAAGGACGTGGAACCCATTTTGGCATTATACGTGCGCAATCTAGTACGAGTAATTAGTGACAGAATATTCCATAACCGAGGGTTTTAATGAAAACTGAAATATAAAAAAATATTTCCTATAGCTTTCAGAGTTCGTGTGTGGACAAAACGCAGATGGCTTACAAAGACATCAGGTTAAAACTTGTTCTCTTATAACCTATGATTAAATACAATACAATCTTATTTAAATTTTATAATTTTTAAGTTACACTGCAGTCCCACAAGATAATTTCCTGTTTTAAAGGACAAGGTGGTTCAAGGGGGCGAGAAAGTGACGCTTCTAGGTCAGAGAACTAATTTTAAAACAAGGGAGAAGTGTATGAAAAAAGAGGGCAGCATGCTCGGCGATTACTCGTGTCGTCTGCTTTAGTCATTTTCAGTCAGTGGCAAAAATGTCTCAGGATATTTGTTGCAGTTCGCTTTCAGTCACTCAGTTTTTAGGTCATACGTTGCGTAACCAGATCTTACCAGACATTACGAAAATTTCGAAATTTACAAATCTTTAAAGGAAAAATTTGGCCATGTTCGATATAACCCATTCACTTGACAATGCGTAATTCTAAAATATTCTAATTTAAAAATTATCCAATTTAGATTTTTATTTTTAAGTTGACATTTTTAATTTAAAGAATTGCAAAATGTAAACTCAAAGACTTGAACAATTAAAAATAATAGCGTTTGCAGTGGAATTTTTTTCTAAAAAACGTTTATCTTTTACCAATTATTACTTACTAAAATATTTAGAAGTTCTGAAAGAACTTCAAAAATAATTTTAAATTGAAAAAAAACGTAAAACAATTTTTAAATTTCTCAACATTTGGAAATAAAATTTTAAAGCTTTTCAGGAATGTTTTAACTGTTAGAAATGAAAATAATTCAACTTCTAATTTAAGAAGTGTTCAGTTTAAACAAAATTAATTTTTCCATGTTCAATGTTTTAAGCTGTAGTAGAAGAGCCAATGTAACCTTATAAAAGTTCCATGTTTTAACAGAAACAGAAACATTCGCCTCAGTAACATTTGTTGTTAGTTGTCAAGGTGAGGATCGCCGCTAAACATTATACCCTCGTTAAACATTATAAACATAAAAACGATAAAATTATATTGTTTATTTAAATAGTGTATTCTTTTCAGAACATTTTGATACTAAAATGATTATTCTTTTTGCCGAAATATCTCAATAGTATGGTCAATTGGATATTAATTTTATGAGATATTTTTTTCCATAATTCATCATGCTGTAAATAATAAAATATTCATAAAAGCTTTTGGAATAAAACAAAAATTAGTTTTTTTCCTGAAATTTCAATGCATTTTAGTACGTGTTTGAAATTTTAATTCGTTATATACTTTATGATAATCCACTAATAATCGTTCACAATTTATAAAATATTTTAAAATGTAAAAATGCAAAAGTTTTTCTACCGGCTCCAAAAATTTGGAAAATGGTTCTAATAAACTTTTAATTTTCCACCCTTCATTTCATTTAAACTTGTTTAATTGGAAAGTGTTACTACTTTTCATTTTATACGTGTAGATTATTGAGCATTCGAATACAAAGTTTTTTAATTAAAAAATTGTAAAACGTCTATTAAAAAAGTTTAAAATTCAAGAGTTCAAATTTGAATGCTTCAAGTTTTAGTTTCTTTTTTATTGCTTCAAATGAAAAAAGCGAAGCCTAAGAATTCGAAGTTTTTTATTTTATTGACCAGAAAAATGTTTGCGAATCAAGAAAGACACGTGAAATGACCGGGAAAAATTATTTTCATCGATTAAAATGGACACCCTGATATATGTACGCACATACTTAAAAATCAATACTTTTATAAAGTTTGATTTACGAGCAAAAACATGCACAATTTCATGATGACATTATAAAACCAAAATGGCAAAAATACAAAAAAAAATTTTTTAATGGACTCCAACAGAAATGACTTATGCAGCCCTGATTTTTTTTGGTTTGGCGAGTCTTGAGATTGTACGATGTAGATTAAGGGTAGTCCCGAAACGGCGTCTAAAGCGGCACTGCATTATAGTATTTTCCTTGATAAATATAGTTAATTTTATGAAGATAATAAATGCTACATCATGATAAGGCTTCAACTATTTTAAATTATGTACCTAGTTTTTTCCGTCAAACAAATGATGAAATTGTAATGAGACTGAAAAAATTTATTTGCGTAATTAAAAGAAAACTTTTTTTTCTTCATAAACGTTTCAGCCTTTACTAACATAAAAGTGGCAAGGTTGAGGTGATATCAAATATTTATGTGATGATATCATAAGAAACAGATCTTATCTACGCTCTAAGGCGACCCGTTATAAATAATAAGGAAATATTATCAAAATCAGACAAATTTCTCAAAGTAGACTAAAGTTTCGTCACAATCATCATATCCCCTTAGTCGCGTATTCCTGATTCACGAAAAAAGTTTGTTTCCATAAAAATCTTAGACTTCTTTAATCTGGTTATGCGATCTGACATAATCTGAAGTCAAAATGACATGGTGTAAGAAGATTTTTGCACTAATAGTTATTATACAATTATTTGCAACCACATCTTCAACCGGCTGTTTCGGATGTAAAAATCGTGTCGTACCTCGAGGTGCCGTACAAGTATTCCACGATCACGGGTGGCTAACTGCAGGACGTGCCGGAATAGACTTTTCGAACGAACTGGACCGTATTTGTCTTCGATCTGAAATAGATGAATGGGAAAAGACATTCCTTCCCACTCATTTTGTAAGAAATTACACAACAACTGATAACAGAATAATTTTCTGGGTTCGTGTTTTTGACATGGAGTATGACCCTTATATTGGAGGTCTAGGAGGACACATAGAACTACTTGCAGGTGGTCCCGGATTTACATATGTCACCCTGAGATTCACTTCTTCTGTGGACAATGGAATTCGAAAATACGTACATCTGTACTGTCGTGATCATCCTCATCAACACTAAAAATTTCTTGGTACGTTGGATGCAAGTAAATAAAACCAATTTTCTAAATCTTCACATTAATTTCCTGTTATATATTTCCATATTCTTCCAATCAACACTGAACACTAACAATCCTGAGAAAATCTAGCAAAATCAAAAATTTAAATCTAAAAATATAGAAATCCGAAGGATTTGCAATTAACATGTTATCAGACTTTACCAAAAATGTTATAATTGAGATAAATGAATGCACAATGTAAAAAAAACTGTTTTCTTTAATGTTTTGACATAACTTCTATTCATATCCTTATCGCTTTTTCCAGATTCGTCCAATCGACTGTGTTTAAATACGCTCAGTTTAATGACTAGAGCTAACTACTCATGCACGTGGATTTGACAAGCGCCTTCCTCACCAAGGCCAACAGTCTTGCCAATTCGTCAGTACCTTCCTGCGCTATATTTCTATAGTGAATACAAATATTAATCTTTGGACAGTTATATCTCTCTCACTAAAATGAAGAAAAAAAAAAGTTTAATTTTTTAAACTTTTTGTTAAATCTTCTTCTTTACTCCTCTAGTTTCTAATCTAAATGGTAAGAACCCTTCAGATGCTACAATTAAAAGTGTATAAATTTAACTCGTTTTTATATGGGACCCATGTGAAAGGTTCTGTTTTTAGTAGATAATATCTGACTTTACAGGCTCAACATTGAGTTAAAAACTGCATGGTCGTTGCATACGAATCTCCTGTGTACGTTGTGAAAATTCAAGAAAACCCCTAAGAAAAGTTAAATCTCGCGTAAACTACCTTAAGATAATAAAGTTACTACAATTTACAAAATTATTCCCCTGAAAATGAAATTCACAATGAGAGACCTTTTATTTGAATAAATGATATTAATAAATCCAAGTTTATTATAGTTGTGTAACAAAACTTCGAAAAAATTAGCAAGTATTAGATTTCTTTATATTAAAGTAGTGAAGTTTGACGTTCTCATAAAAGTCTTTAATATTTTTTAGTAGGAAAATTGGTATTTTGAATATGAAATGTTACGAATCTTTATTTGGCAGACTAATCGTACTAAAAAGTGATATACTGCTTACTAGTTTGTCTACAAATAATTTCAATAATCAAAAAACTGAATATCATAATCTGAAAAAGATATTTAAAAATTGCCAATATAAATATAAACGTGCCAGAAACTTGCGAATAATTCTAGAAATTGAAACCCAAAGTCTCGATTTTTCGCATAGTGCTGTTTCATTGTGTTTCCGAGTATGTCCGAGCAATTTCGATTTTTTCCGAGCGCGTTCGTCTTGATTTTGTCTTTGTTCAGATAGTCAGGACTAATCGACGACAATTTTAAGTTAATCTGTGTGTCTAATTTAAAAAAATAACTTCCTACTAAAAAGGATGAATTTTCAATCTAAAAGTAGTAAGTTTCTGACAAAAAGGACGAACGTTAAACAAAACAGTTAAGCTTTTGACAAGAAAGATGAATTTTCAACAAAATAGTTGGCTTTTTAACACAAGGATGGACTTTTTAAACAAAAAAAATGATTTAAAAAAATTAGTTAAGTTAAAAATCAAATTTCAACTAAATAATAGAATTTTTAACCAAAAAAACTAAAGTTCTACCAAAGTATAAATTTTTGAAGCAAAAAGACAACTTTTCAACCAGAGTATTGAATTGTTAATGAAGATTCTTCTCAAAAACAAGAAAAAAAATCTGCCAAATTCGTGAATCACCAAGCCATAAGGGCCACTTGTCTTTAAGAAGCTTGACTTTTGAACGAAAATGATAAATTTTTAACAAAAAGTTTAATATAATAATTAATTATTCATTAATTAAAATTTAATCAATTAAAAATTTTTAAATCTGCTACCACAGTGGAAATCAATTGTTCGAAGTATTTTGTTATTTCAAACTGTTCTTTAAACTTCAAACACACTTGAATAATACTCGTTTGAAAGTATTGTTACTTCGCCTTCATGCATAAAAATAAAGTTTGAAAAATTAACCTGAGGTTTAGAAAGTGATATAAGCTAACTTTGTTCTATAAAATGGCTATTACAACATAATTACATGGATTACAAAAAGGTCCTCACTGGTGTTTTGTATAATTAACTTTTTTGCAATAAAAATTATAAACACATTGACGATATTTGATAAATTGCAGTGACTAAAACAATCATGTGTATTTGGAGGTTATGTTCTGTTTATGTTGTCAAAATATTAAAACTATAAATAATTATGTATCGATTACACATTTTTCTTTATATTATGGAGTATATATTAATATTAGCTAATGAAAAACTACTCAATAAATATGAATTTCACTGAAAAATGATAATAAACTAAAAAATTGATGACATCACTACAGCTATGTCAATATTTTAGATCACCTTTTTCAGTTTAAGCTCCTTTTATGTTACGGGAACTGCTCACAGTAACAAGTCAGTTCTCCGATTTTATTTTGCTGCTTTTAAAATTAATTAAATTATTATTTGTAATGGAATGTGGAAATAAAATGTTATTAGTTGTGCTATTCTTCATGACTAGTCACGATTACTCGAGCAACTATATGCTTTTGAAACATCCCTATATAATGGTGACGGATATTTCTCGAATGAGAAGACACTAAACGAAGATTTTACTTAATTTTATGAGACAGAAATTATTTTGTATTACAAAAAAATAATTTTCGTCTCGATCACGTAATATCTTGACAATAAAAGCTTAAGCAAATATATGCCTTTCCTAACCTGAATGCTAAGCTATTTTCCTAATTTCATGATTCATCGCCACCGGCAATATAAATGATTTTGTTCACCCATCAACACTATTTATAGAAAAAACTAATTTAGTTTTCACAACAAGCACTGCCCAAAGTTACTTAAAAATATTTTAGGATTGTAAGCTTATGCGGAAAATACTTGTGGCGTTTACACCTCAAAACTGACGATTACTGGCACCGTCTCGATTACTGAGACCTTAGACGAATTCTAAGTTCCAGATTATTTTTCCACGCGAACAATTCATTCCTAAATATTTTTCTCTTTTAGATTATTCTGCTGTTTAAATGATACATTCCCGATGTTATGCTATTTTAAATTGAAGTACTGCGTTTTTTTGATACTCGAATTTAAAGTTCTTTGTTATTGTGCTACATGAATACTATATTTTCGACCTTTTTGCTTCTCGAAAACAAAGTACCAGAATTTTTCTCTGCTCTCTTACCAAGTTGTAAATTATTCTGGTACCCGAATAATAGTTTGCTGATTTTGTTGATCCTCGAAAATAAAGTACCGGATTTTGTTGCTACTCGATTTCAAAGTATTTTCCACCCCGGTATTAGGCTCAATGTGTGTGATATGGAAGAAACAGTGCGTAGTGAGGAGGGGGATGAGAGGTAGGGAGATGAGGATCCGATCTGGAAAAGCGAGAGCGAGTGAAGGGACGGGTATCACGGAGGATTGTAGTATAGGAAGGAAGGATCAGATTGCATTTCTCGTGCGTACGACGCTGAGCGGATTCCGTTGGCTAGTGGGTGGGGTAACTGCACCCGCTTAACTTCTCCCTTCATGAGTCTCTGCCATGTCGAGAGGCCGTCCATGGACAGGAATTACGGGAAGTTTAACTTCCTCGAATCACTTAGAGCTAGGTGGTCGCTGAGTGCGGCATTTGTTGTGCCACAGGAGCGTTTCGGCGGTGGGGACCTGAACAGAAAAGGAGAGAACGTCTCCAGCGTTTCAAAGGCGGCTAAATATAAAACATCACCCGATGATTGAGGCGTCTCCTCTTGCGAAGTGCTAGGTGTGGGCGTTCTAAGCGAAGCACTGACGGACTGAGCATTGGTGGGCGGATCCTGGCTCGAAGATTGAGCCTCCGCACTAGTACCCGGAATAGGGTGTAATGGAGAGGTCCTGTTTTCCTCGTTGGCGTCGGGTAGCTCCAAAGGGACGAAGCGAAAGTGACTGAACTCCCCCGGATCAAAGAGTTGTACCCAAAGGGCAACCTTTAATTGCCACGGACACGGCGGTGAGTTGGGGCAGTCACGAACAATGGGACGGCTGGGACCGGCTATCGGCGCACTTTGCGGACGATATTTACTGACGGGAAGACGTACCTCGGCTCTGACACGAACTGAGGTACCCGCAGATGTAGATGCCGGCCCTTTAACGGCTTTCTTTTGCGGGAATCGCGTGTCCCCTCGATACCACGGCGAATTTCCAAAAGATTCCACCCACCTGGAATGTGGGGGTATGGGTGGTACGGGTCGTTGTCGGGTGCGGCAACCTGGGGTGGCACGTTAACTCTGGCACGCGAGCTTCTTCGTCCGTGCGGCGTACGCGTTCCGCCTCCAAAAAGACGCAAACGAGCTTCCTCCGCGCGTCTTACTGCTTCCGCTCGTCGGGCGATGGCTCGCTGTCGGCGCTTGCCGGTGCGAGTTTGTTTACGAACTGAACTGCTGTCCGTACACGCTGCGGACGACGATTGCCGGGTACACACGGGAACTGGCACCGTAGAGGTTACCCTCTGACACCAGCAAACCATATCCAATTTACCCTATCTATGGGAATTGGCACTACGGAAGTTACCTTCCGGCACCAACAAACCCGTCCTACACGCGAAAGTAGGCCAGGCACAAACATGGAAAATCCCTGGCACCAGGTTTCCTACTTTCGCCTAACTAAGCATTCTCCACTGCACAAGCACCATACTAAATCGAAGATAATCATTATTTTGAACACTAGGAAGGCGACGAGGAATTTGTAGAGTTGGTAGGAGAAAAAGAAGAAAACTTCTCCTGATGAACGACCCAGGTTTCAAAGGGGTGAAATGATGAGACTGCGTAGCGATCGGGAGCGCTGCCTCGAACGCACTGCGTCGGTCTTCACGCGTCGACCCGAAAAATTAAAAAAAATTAATAAGTTTTAAATTACAGTTAAAACAGTACAAATTAATTTAAAATATGAAAATTAAAATGTTATCCATTTTCTATCGTAGCTTCATTATTCACGAAGAATAATCGAGCTATGACGAATAGAACGGCCGTTGGAGTTTTTGCATGATTGTTAGTTTAATTAATTATTTATACTAAAGAAATTAATAAAATAGAGGAAACTCCAATGGCCCTTCTACTCCGACTTAATTTTATTGAAATTTTGTCTTATTTCTAGCAGAAAATCACTCTGATCTAACCGTACGCTACTTCTAAATTACCTTAAACGAAGATTTGATTATCCTAATTCCGTAACACTATTTCGTCCACGTTAACAAGGGGGAGCGGGTGGTAAATCTATCTCAATCTTTTGCTACGATTTATTTCAATTTATTAAATTCTTTCAAAGAAATTACCCTCTTCCTATGGGTTGACTCTAGAAAAGGAAGAAGCCCTCGATCACCCGTTTGACCTAATCATTTAGTGACAACCTCGGCTACAGGCTTGGCAGTTCTTATTTTATTTAATTATTTTCGTTATAACGTGTTATTCTTTACGATTTCCTTCCTACCACCGTGTATACCGAGGTAGCGGTTTAACTCCCGGTCTTTCACTAGTGAGCCAAAGAAGAAGAGAAAGTGAAGAGAGCTTGAGAAAGAAGATAGCGAAAAAAAGGGGAGAAGGCGCACGCAGGAATGAGTGAGAGGCTCTGGCGCACGTGATCGAAGCCAGATTGTGGATGAAATTTACCCCCATCATACCTATCGTTTGGGAGCCGTAAAACAGAAGGTGCATGATTACCACTGTGAGTTCGTGTATAAGCCGAAAATGCACGATTTGACTTCGGTTATCTGCTGTACGATGATTGCCGATCTGAAAGCTTCCGAAGACTTCGGTGGTCTTCTATTTATATCTCGATCCCCATTTGAAAGAAATAGAAGATATTGGCGAATTTAATCTTTCGCGTGATTCTTCATTTCATGCATGAGTCGATTTTGAGGTTATGTTTTTTCAGGTGTATATAGTATGAATATCATTACTATTATATATATTATTAATGGTAATATTATAATTATAAAATATAATATTAATTTTATTTAATAGTTCACTAACTTTTAATAGAATTAGTTAAACTTTCAACAAAAAATAATTAGTTTTCTGCGAACAAAAAAATTGAATAAAATACAAATTTTTTCTAAAAATTTATTAAATTTGTTTCAAAAAAAATATTAAAATTTGTAAACAAAAATTGACATTTTAATCCGAAAGGCTGAATTGTATATGAAACAAGGCTAATTTTCTATGCCGAAATTAATGTTTAATCATAGTTAGATTTTCGACAAAAAAGATTAATTTTCTTGCAGTTAAAAAAATTAATTTTTAAGCAAAAACAAAAATTGTACGAAATAGTTAAATTTTCAGTAAAGAAATTTTTTCAAATAAATTGATAAATCATGAACTAAAAAAAAAACTAAATTTTTAAGAAAGCAGTTCCACTTTCAAACGGAAAAATTGAATAAAATAGTTCAAATTCTTTGAAATTGCTTTAAATTATTGAAATTAATTGAAAATTCCTTAAAATGTTTTAAAACATCCTAAAATATTTTAAATCCTTCAAAATGTCATACTAAATTATTGAGATGAACTGAAAATTCCTTGAAATCTAGTAAAATATCCTAAGATGCATCAAATCCTTCGAAATCTCATATTAAATTACTGTAATCAATTGAAAATTCCTTGGTACCTTGGAAATGTTTATAGATTAGAGTTTTGAAAATGGAATCAATAAAAATTCGAAGCTTTAAAAATTTAATTTTTCAAAATTTGCAACTATTCAATAAGAATAATTTATATAAAAAATTTTTTTATTTAAAAAAAATTAATAATCATAAATAACGCTTCAAAATCTTTTGAAAAACCTTGACATTTTTTAAACATTTTTATGGTACTTTTGAGTTTTTTATCAAACCTGCTATAATTATTTAAAATCTTTGAAATTCCTTTAATTTATAAAAATAAATTAAAAATTGAGTGAAATCTTTTTAAATATCCTCAAATATTTAAAATTCTTTGAAATATTTTGAAATCTCTTGAAAATTCCTTGAAAATTCAAAAATGCCCTACAATATTTCAAGTCTTTTACAATTTCATACTACATTGTCTAAATAAATAAAAAATTTCTTTCAATCTATTAAAATTTCCTAAAATATATTAAATCTTTCAAAATCTCAGATTAAATCACCGTAATCAATTGAAAATTCCTTGGAAAATTTTTTAATGCTCTTAAATATTACAATACCTTCAAAATATTTTAAGATATATTGACCCTTTTGTTTAAAGATTTTTAAACTACTTTATTCAAAATTCTGTGAAATTTCTTAAAATTAGAAAAATAGGATGAAAATTCCTTGACATCTTTTAAAATATCGTAAAATGTCTGCATTTTCTCCGCATTTGGGCACAGACCTTTTAAAATCAAAGGCGAACGAACCAACAACTGTAATTTTGTGATTTTGAACTCTCTTTTGTTAAAGCTCTTTTGGCTTTAACGAACACATTCTCATCACGTATCTCGTGCTTCGCACTCGATTTTGCCCAACCCGTCAAATTTTTTACATTATACACAACACTTTTATATCAATTATAATACATTTTTTATGCAACTCTGCCAGGGATTACTTATTAAAAAATTGCAAAATAAAACGCAAATTGTATCTATCATGATTATTTTTGTATTTCTTTCTTATTTTTCTTTAAATTGTATTCTAAGCTGCTCTGAAACATGTATCATTTCAATAAATGTATATCATTACAATTCATAATATACATAAAAATTGAATCATACTAATTCTTATTTCCTTGTTTTTATAATTTTTTTATTTTTAATGTTGTTTTTTACGAATAAATAAAAACTACTACGCATCTGCATAGGGTCTAATACAGGAACCTACATAGGGTCCTATGTAGGAGTCCATATCCTCTGTCGTCTTTTCTGTACTTTTTCCAAAATTTAATTTTTTAATTTTTAATCTTATGTTTTACGATTAACAGAAAATCTACTCGTCCTAACGAAAAATAATTAATAACAAATTTATAAATCTTTTTAGGCGAACAACTTTTGTTTGGTAATTTAAGTTTATACATTGTATCGTTTTTTCAAACAAATTTAATATTTTTATTTAGAATGTTATTTTTCACGACTGAAAATTATAGCTCGTTTTTGGATGACCTAGTGTTGTCTCATTTTTTCTCGTAGCTTATATCAAAAAGTGATTCATTCTTAATTTGTAGTTCTTTCCAGGGCTCGCAATTTGAGTTTTTTCATTTTTTTCGTATCTTGCATAGTTTGACCAAAAAATGGAATTTTTGGATTTTTTATTATTTTTGGTACGATCAAATTTGGAGTGTTCAACTTCTCGACCAAATGAAAAAGATTGTTATCATAGTCCTGTAGGGCTTTCAAAAAGCAAAGTTTTTCTTCCCTTGACTTTTTTTCATATCCTGCGTTTTTTGGCTCAAAATGTTCATTTTAGTTTTTTTTTATTTTGAAAATTCTCTAACTGCAATAATTTTCTTTTTATAGGAAAAAGTCATGGGGATAAATTGTTTGAGTTTCTGAGTACTATGAACAACCGTACATAGAATTTTTTAATCTTAAAAAAATGTGGTTTCAAACATTTTTGATACGACCAAATTTGGAATTGTCAACTTTTCGACCAAATTAAAAAAGTTGTTATCGTAATCTTGTAGGGCTTTCAAAAAGCAACGTTTTTATTTTCCAGACTTTTCCGTATCATACGTTGTTTGGCTTAAATTGTTCATTTTAGTTTGTTTTTCTGGGTTTTGAAAATGCTATAACTATAGTAATTTTTTATTTTTAAAAAAAGTCATAAGGATAAATTATTAAATATTTAGAATTCTATGACTAACCGTACAAAGAATTTTTGAATTTTTAAAAAAGTGGCCTCAAAAATATTCAAAATATGCCCACTTTTTGAATTTTCATCCAAAATGGCTGGCTAAGGACAGGCATACATACAGACAGACAGCCATATAGACAGACAGACACATTTGTAAAAACCTGTTTTTCGGATTCAGGGGGTCTCAAAACGTGAACATTTCACAAAAACTGGGGGGGAGGGGGGTCAAATTTTATACAAATCTAATACCTTCTCTGATGAGAATGTAAAAAGAGAAAAGTTTCAAAACGTTAAATAGTAAAATGTTTGTAAATTAGAGTTTTTAAAATGCAATCTATAAAAATTCAAAGCTTTCAAAATTGTCAACTATTCAATGAGAAGAATTTTCAATTCGATGGGGTTCAAGTCTTCAAATTTAGAATTGTTAACTTGGAAGTTTATTCATAAAAAATTAATAATCATAAATAAATTGAATGCGTTCAAAATTTAATGTATTTTTTTCAATTGGACAATCTATAAATTAAATTATTTAAGACTGAAATTTAGAAAACCGAAAAATTTTAAAGGATTTCAAATATTTGAGGATGTTTAAAAAGATTTCAATGAATTTTCAATTCATTTTTATAATTTAAAGGAATTTCAAAGAATTTTAACATTTATAGCAAGGCTGTTTAAAAAATCTCCAAGGTACCTTAGAAATGTTTAAAAAAAGTTCAAGGTCTTTCAAAAGATTTTGAAGGATTTGAAAAATTTCAGAGTATTTTAAAATTTTCCAAGGAATTTTCAATTGCTTACGGTGATTTAATATGAGATTTTGAAAGATTTAATATATTTTTTATTAGTTCATTATTTTTAAATAGGTAAATTTTTAAACAAAAAGTTAAATTTCCATCCAAAATGTTGAACTGTATACCAAAAAAAGGCATTTTTAATAAAATACATGAACTTTGCACAAAAGAAATTTATTTTCCACAAAGTCTAATTTTCGATAAACAAAATTAATGTTTAATCGTGGTTAAATTTTCGACAACAAAGATTAATTTTCTTGCAGTTGAAAGAAATTCATTTTCAAACAAAAGCAAAAAAAATTTCTACAAAAAAGTTAAATTTTCAGAAAACAATTTTTTTCAACTAGTTTGATAAATCATCAACTAAAAACAAACTAAATTTTCAACAAAGCTGTTCTACTTTCAACCAGAAAAGTTGAAAAATAAATAGTTAAAATTATTTGAAATTGCTTTGAATTATTGAAATTATTTGAAAATTCCTTGGAAACATTTAGAGATTGTCTAATTGAAAAAAATACATTTAAATTTTGAACGCATTCAATTTATTTATGATTATTAATGTTTTATTTATTTATTTATTTTCTTTTCATATAAATTATTCTTATTGAATAGTTGAACATTTTCGAAAATTAAATTTTTAAAGCTCGGAATTTTTATTGATTCCATTTTCAAAACTCTAATCTACAAACATTTGCAAGGTTCCAAGGAATGTTCAAATGATTAAAGTAATTTAATATGAGATTTTTAAGGATTTGATACATCTCAGGATATTTTACTAGATTCCAAGGAATTTCCAATTGATCTCAATAATTTAGTATGACATATTAAAGGATTTAAAATATTTTAGCTTATTTTTAAAATTGCAAGTAATTTTCAAGAGCTTTGCAAAATTGCAAGAGATTTTAAAGGATTTAAAATATTTTAAGATGTTTTAAAACATTTTAAAGAATTTTCAATTAATTTCAATAATTTAAAGCAATTTCAAAGAATTTCAACTATTTCTTTCAATTTTTCCGGTTGAAAGTGGAACTGCTTTGTTAAAAATTTAGTTTTTTTTTTGGTTCATGATTTATCAATTTAGTTGAAAAAATTTCTTTTCTGAAAATTTTACTATTTCGTACAATTTTTGTTTATGCTTAAAAATTAATTTTATTTAACTGTAAGAAAATTAATCTTTTGTGTCGCAAATTTAACTACGATTAAACGTTAATTGTGGTATAAAAAATTAGACTTGGTGGAAAATAAATTTCTTTTGTGCAAAGTTCATGTATTTTATTAAAAATGCCTTTTTTCATATACAATTCAGCCTTTTGGATAAAAATGTAAATTTTTGTTCAAAATTTTAAATATTTTGTTTAAAACAAATTTAACAAATTTATAAAAAAAATTTGTATTTTATTCAAATTTTTTTTGCAGAAAACTAATTGTTTTTTCTTGAAAGTTTAACTATTCCTATTAAAAGTTAGTCAAATATTAATTAAAATTAATGTTATATTTTATAATTAATAAATAATAAATTTTGCTCCTTGAATTCAAAATTCTGTATTATTCTAATACTTGAAGAAAAGATGCCCGATATTTTGCTCCTCGAAATTATAATACTGAATTTTTTTGCTACTAAAATTCGAAGTTCTTGATTGATATCCCAATTTCGTTTCTCCTTGAAAATAAAGTACTGGATTTTTTTCTGCCAGCATTTTTTGTTCTAGACTAATATTTTGCTCCTCGAAATAAAACTACAGGATTTTTTTGCTCCTCTTTTTCTTGCTCCTCAGCTTAGAAGGTATTCCATTTAAAACAGCAAATAAATTCTTCAACTGGAAAATAGTCACAAAACGTATGTTCAGGACACTGCAAATTTCTCCAGGTTTCGAACCCCATAATAATATGAAAGCATTAAATCTATTCTCCTATTTGTTGAAAATTCGTCTTTTCGGGTTCAAAACTCAACTTTTTTGTAAAAAATTCAATCATTTGATTCAAAATTACTTTTTAAATTTAAATTCACATTTTTAGAATATAGCTTCAATTAATTTGATGAAAAATTTGCTTTTTGGCTTTATAATTCATCATGTGGGCCATTTTTTTCTTTCTCAACTTGTAAACCTTTCTTTTTTGAAAATACAGTTCTTCTCATAACAATTTATATTTTTGTTTTAAGATCATCGCTTTTCTTGAAAACTGAACCCTTTTGTTGGAAATTATTATTTCTTATCGTAAATTAACTTTTTTACTGAAAATTGAACTGTCCTATTTTTTTATTAATATGAGATTCAGTTACGAATGCAACTATTTAGTTAAAAATTTATGCATTTTGTTAAGAATTCGGATTTTTTGGTTGATATTTAATTTTCTTGTTGACAAATTTTGTTCTTTATTTGAAGATTTACCATTTCAGTTCAAAATTCATCTCTTGGGTAGCAAATTTTATTGTTTTTTGACATTAGTTTTTTTGTTTCTATTAAAAATTTATATTTTTAGGTATAAACTTTTACCGTTTTACAGAAAATTTTTCCTTTTTTCTTGAAAAATTCATCAAATTGTCAGATTTTTTTTTCTTTCTGGACTTAAAAATCGTTTTTGCTTAAACGTTCGACTCTTTTGTTAACAATACATTTTTTGGTTGAAGATCATCTTTTTGGTTGAAAATTAAACTATATTGCGGGAAATTAGTTTTATGTTTTAAAGAAATTACTTTTTTCAACTAAAAGTTTAACTATTTCATTTTTGGTGGATAATTATTATTTTTCAGTTACAAATGCAATTATGTGCTTGAAAAATCATGTATTTTGGTGGAAAATGAACTTTTTTTTATTGATAATCATTAATTTTTTGAGTAAAAATTCTGTAAAATATCGTTAAAATCTACTAAAAATCGTAATTATATCTCGTAATTCCCTTTGTTTTTTAATTTGTTCTTATGAAACTTATTTTGCTATTTGAATTCTAAACAAATAAAAAAAAATTAATTGTCTGAACATAAAAATATTTAATATCTACTAAAAATGTCCGTTGAAATTTATTGCAATCAAAAAAAGTTCTTTCAGGATTCCTGAGAAATATTCCAATAATTTTGTATCTTGTCAAATTAATTGTAAGAGATAAAGTATCAAGATTTTAAAATAATTTAAATTATTTTCTAATATTAAAAGAAAAAAAAAGATTTTTGCAGCAAAAATGAACTCAAAGTAAATTTTTATTAATTTATACATTATATATTTACTATTCACAACTCTGATCTCAAAGTTAGGTTAGAATTCGTATTTCAGTCCCAATCGTCTATTATTCGTATTATTGAAATAAACTGGATAAAATTTGTCGCTACATACATTAATTAAAGTTTATTTAATAATAAAATGCATTTAAAATTACATAAAACAATAAATAAATTTTTTTTAAAAACATTTTTGACAAAAATGTGTTTTTACACTATATAAAATAGAAATTCTATCTTAAAAGATTTTTTCATTAGGAAGATTTATTTCTAGTATTCCATCATTGTTTTAAACTTCATAAAACAATCGTAAAAACATTTTTATAGAAAAATTTAAAAAATCTTTAAAAATGTACCTATTATTTGTAGTTCCACTTTTCGGCACTAGGTGGCGAAATGGTCGACCACTATTCCCAATGACTTTCAGAATTCGTGGGTGGAGAAAACGCAGTTTTTTGATAAGAATACTGAGTTAAAACTTTTTCTGCTATTTTCTAAAATCCAAAAGAAGCAATTAGGGAAAGAAAACTCGAGAACCGGACGTTCAGACGAAAATTAGAATTATCTAAAAATATTCCTTTAATTTTCAGAGTGTTTGGATACACAAACTGTAGTTCTTCGATGAGGATATTGAGTTGAAACGTTATTCTTTTATTGTCTGACATTGTTTACAATACGCAATTATTGAAAGAAATTCCTAAAAATGAGTTCTTAGAGAAAATGTAGTATTTTTTCCCTAATAAATGTATTTAATCTCATTTAAATAGTAAGTACGATATCGTAAGAAAGCTTCATCCATTTAAAACTATCTACTTAATTATTTTTTCATCAAACAAATGATAACATTAGAATAAAAATTTATTTGCTTAATTAAAAGAAAATTTGTTTTTCCTTCATAAACGTTTCAGTCTTCACTAACATAAAAGTGGCAAGGTTGAGGTGATATAAAATATGTATGTGATGATATAGTAAGAAACGGATCTTATCTAATCCCTAAGGTGACACGTTGTGAAAAAGGAAGAAATATGATCAAAATCAGACGAATTACTTAACTGAGATGCAATGTTGTTGAAGTGAATTTCGTAAATCATATTCACTATTTGAACTATGATATGAACCTTCTTCGCAGCCACTTCTATCAAAGTTCCGTCACAATCATCAGATCCCTGTTGCTGCTTATTCTTGGTTTCCAAATGAATTTTAAAGTTCTTTAATCTGGTTATGTGATCTGAGCTAATTTGATTTGTCTTCAATCTGATATAGATGAATGGAAAAGGTCATTTTTTCCCTCTCACTATCTGAAAACTTACACAACAGCTAACAACAGAATCATTTCTGTGGTTCGTGTTTTTGATATGGAGTATGAGCGTGTTGCTGGAGGACTCGGAGGCTGCATAGAACTACTGGAAGGTGGTCCCGGATTTACATACGTCACCCTGAGATTCACTACTTCTCCGGACAATGGAATTCGAAAATACGTACATCTTTACTGTCGTGATCATCCTCATCAAGACTAAAATCTCTATTATATATTTCCACATGCTTGCAATCGACTCTGTGTCAATACTCGCCCACCCTGAGAAAATCTATAACTGTATATACAGTGAATCCGCGATTGTGTTCCTTGATTTAGTTCTTCGGCGGGCGAGGATGAGAGAAGTGTAGGGGGGCGTGTGGTGTTCACTCAGGCATAACAAAAAAAGATCGTTGCGTTTGCAGAGAGAATAAGCACGATGACGAGCTCGCGTCGACCAGCAGTGGGGCTCCGATACCTTGAAGCAACTGAAGCCGATGGGGCGGATTTCATCATTTCATATCATGATGAAATGAGCTTCTCATTGACAACAACGCCATCTGACTCGCAAATATATATCGTAAGATAGTAACGCAGAAATTTTAGGAGCTATGTTAATGAAAAATAGCATTTAATAAAAAATATTATACTACGACGTAAAATTTATTAATTACTGTAAGACTTTTTTATTTCCCAGTTTATTTTCACACGAAGCGCCAGATCGAGTTGAAAATTTGGGATAATAAAAAAGAAGCACTAAGGACGGTTTCAATAAAGCTGAAAATCTTACCAAGGTTAGTCTCAATGCAAAAGAAAAAATTCCTAGTTTTTCCGGGGGTGTAAAAATTTCTCATACTCATTCAAACAAAAAGAATTGTTAATTTAAAGAAATCTAAAGTTAACTGCATAACTTTTCATAATAAAGCTTATACAATTTTTTGTTCAAAGATTCTTGATTTAAGAACTTAATAATTTACGTGTATAAAATGAAAGCTTTCCTCTACAGAAAAATGTTCAGTAATATAGTTAAATTCCCAAACAAAGAGGTAAGTCTTATAAAGAGAATAAATTTTTAACAAATTATTTTTACTTTCTACGAATTAGTTAGGTTTTTCTCCAAAAAAGATAAATTTAACATGAAATAGTCAATTTAGAAATTAAAAGGTGTACTTTTTATCACATAGAACAATTTTTACCAAAAGAGTCGAATTTTCAAAAAAATAGATAAACTTTGTACCTAGTTCTTGAATTTTCAAGGTAAAAACAAAAATTTTTACAAAAAACTTACATTTTAAGCCCAAAATTTTAAGATCTAAAAAAATAAGTGAATTCACAATCAAAAAGTAGAATTTGAAACTAGAAAATGTCAATTTTGAGTTTAAAACATTAGTTTTAACCAAGGTTAAATAGGTATTTTTAAATCAACAATGAAACATTTACATTATGAGTTTAAAAAATTAATTCTAAAAAAAGCGGGATTTTTTACCAATGTTTGAATTTTTAACCAGAAATTATTTATTGAATAAAGTGAAGGATTTTTATACAAAAAAATTAATTTTCAATTTCTACTTTTAACCAACAAATTTTAATTCCCAACGAAAAATGTAATGACAATTATCAAAGATTTTAATTATAATGAAAAGTATTTGGATTCAACTAAAAATACAAAATTCGACCTAAATAGTTCAATCCATAACCAAAACGGATTTATCTTCAACTAAAAATGTACATTTATACAAAAAAAGATGATATTTTAAAAAAGATTATAAAATATTATTGTTTAAAAATTAGGCAATGAGTTCTGAGACCAGAAAATACACAATGACAATTGCAGTCTTCCACTATAAATATTAATTTAAGATTTATTAAGATTATGAGAATTGTTTCAGCGAAGCAAAATAGATTACACAATTGCAAACTGTCTTTCAGAAATTTGTTTACTCCTAGCATTCAAATGGTGCGTTATCAATTCTAAAAACTATGAAATTTATAAGATGTAGGAAGGAAAAAAATTGTTTAAATAATTCCCAAATACAGTTGAAAAATATATCACTTCTATCATTTGTTAATTGCGTCATTAATTTCAGAAAATAATAACTTATTAGGTTCTACAAGGAAAAATATGCAAAGAAAATGAAAATTACCAATTACCAAACACGTCACATAAATCTTTTATTTTGCATTTTCAGTCATTTTCCAGACCAAACACAAGTGGTTGCGGAGATTAAAATGAAAAGATTTTCCGTGGAATTAACTTCTTAAACATTACTCAAGAGATGGATAAATTTTTATCTACATACAATTAATAAAGAATAACTGTGAATTTGATAAATGTAAAGGTTAAGGTGATGACAGTACTTGGTTGATAGTATTGTAAGTCCTAAGGGGACACATTATGAATAAATCAGGAATATTGTGAAAGTTAAACAAATAATTTAAAGGAAATAAAATGTCTCTGGATACGTCTTATTGACTCTGTTTAAACTATGACAAGCAGCTTCTTCACAGCAGTTTCTGCAGAGATTTTTGATTTTTCTATAACCTAAAAAAACTACCCCTTATACATGTGTAACCGCATATAAATTATTAAATTATATTTGCTCTTTAAACTTATGTGCAGAAAACTCCGGATTTTTCGTACTTTGTACCAAAAATGCCCTAGGATTTTCCACGTGAAACATCCCATATATTTTTTAATTATAAGTATTTACAAAATTCATATTAAAAAAACGACAGGTTATGTCTTTAACCCTTTAATAATTGTTTGCAGCCATCAAAATCTATGCCTAGTATTTTGTACATAAAATATAAAAATCATCAATAGTTTTTCTTTTTAAAATATTAAATAATAACGGGTTACTCTAATTTAATCTGAAAAAGTCTCAGGTAAAAGATTTATTTTTATTTAAAATTTTTATTTCAACGTGCTGTTGTCATGGTTTAAAAATACGAATTTTTATTTAAATATACGGTTCTCAAGTTTTCTTACATTAATTGTTAAAGAAAAAATTGTTTATTAATTCAATTTCCATCCAAAGGAGTTGAAACCTATTTTAGCATATTACGTACGCAATTTAGTACAAATAATTAGTGAAAGAAAATTCCAGAACCGGGTGTTTGAATGAAAATTAAAATATAAGAAAATATTTTCCATTGGGAATAGTTAAATTGCTACATGCCACCTGGTGACAATAATTCGAACTGGAAAAAATAGGTACGATTTTAAAGATGCATTAAATTTACACATAAAAGTGTTTCAAATATTTTTAGTGGAGTTTAAAGTATTTATTGGACACTAAAAATAAGTCCTTTTCGGAGACAAAGGGTTTCAGATGAAATTTGCATCTTATATAGTAAAAAAACACATTCTTGACAAAAATATTTTTCTAAAAAAAAAATTATTTTACTATTTATTGTAATTTTCAACATATTATAAACTTAAATCGATTTATTGTTAAGCAAAAATGAACTCAAAATAAATTTATATTGATACATATATAAAATATTTACTATTTTAGCATCTCCCAGAAAACAATCGTGCGACGCACAGCACTCACAATTCTGTTCATGTATGACTCTCTCGTGCATCCATCCTGCGAATAATTAATAAATTATCTAATTATATCACAGATATTGTTTAGTTATCAAAATTAATTTATTCCAAATGGTGTCATATGAAGAAAATAAAAAAATTATTAGCCTGCCTTTTCGTAGAACGAGGCATTTTGAGGCAAGAAAAACAGTTCAAATTAATCAAAAATGTGAGTAAATCTTTAACATCCCAGAAACCAATGTAGGAAGATGAAAAAAAAATTAGTTGTCAACAACGCCATCGGACAAGTTTTGACTTTAGTTTCAAAAATTAAAAAAAGATATCCCAACTTATGTTGTATTTAAATAATATTTAAAAAGATCTTAATTTGAATTTTAAATGATTTTTTTTAATCACATTATTCACAAAATTATAAATTTTAATTTCAATATAAAATAGCACATGAATAAATCATTAATTTTTAATTGAATATGAATCAATTTTATGATAATATTTTCAAATTGAGACAAGAAGTTTAAAAAGCGCTGTGGCTCCTGCAGTTTCCCGCCACCAGCACGCGTTTACTTTTGTTTTAAGTGGATTTGAGTTTTTCGGCGTGATTTTCCTCATTTTCCTAATTGTTTTCGGAGTTAAGTTTTTATAGATCTCAACGGAACATTTGTATATTTATTGCTACTAATTTTAAATGCAACGTTAACATCAATTGCGGCGGAGCTAGATTTGCAAACATAACCCTATTTTTCTTATATATCGTGACATTATAATCGTTTCAAAATCACACAGAGAGAAGTAAACCAGAGCGGGTGAATTTTCCACCGTAACTTTTGCTGGGTTTTCTCTGGCTGTCTGGCGGCGTCGTTGTTGTTATGGTTGTCTTTATGCCTGATAACAATTTACAAATTATAAAATTATCTCAATAACTTTATGAATTTTGTTTTAAAAAATCGAAAATTTTAATTTTATTCACACAAAGGCAAATGAAAAAGCAATAACTCTATTTTGTGGTCCCACAAAGCAAGATACGAAAATAACAAGACAACAAAAATTATGCACCCAAAAAAAGTCTACAAATTTGTCATGTAATACTTTCTTACAGGATAAGATCTACAAATATGTTACGAATATTTTTTGACAGGAAGCATAGTATTGATTGTTGTCGCACAAACTTACCTTGAAAATAAAAAAAATAATTTTTTTTTTGAAAACGATGCAAAGTAATAACAAAAATTAATAGACAAAAGTTGTCAATCCAATATATATCTGCACGTTTCTTATCAATAATTTTGAGAGAGAACGAGATTTTTTTAACATAAAAAAACAAGTTAAAAAAAATCATAAAAACAAAGCAATAAGAATACATTTGTTTTAATGTCCCTGTATATTATGAATTGTAATGATACACATTTATTCAAATGATACATGTTTCAGTGTAGCTGAAACATAAAATTTGCACGTGATGAGAATGTGTTCGCTAAAGTCGAAAGAGCTTCAAAAAAAGAGAGTTCACATTCACAAAAAAAATAACAATTTTCGATCAATTGACCTTTAATTCTAAGAGGTCTGTGCACAAACGTGAGAGAAGTGAAAAAACTGAGCGCGTAGTGCGAGAACCAACAATTGCGCGCCTCAGGTGCACTCAAACTTGTATGCGAAGTTCTTTTAACAAAAGAGAATTTAAAATCACAAAGTTATAATAGTGGATGTTTTGAGCTTCAATTTTAAAACGTATGTGCAAGATAAGTTCATCATCGAGCGCGAAGCAAGAGAACCAACAGTATAGCGCCATAGGCGCGTTGAAACTTGCAAGCGGAGCGAGCTGCGCGTGATGACAATGTGCATGCACAGCGTCGGATTTTTGTTTGTATAGATAACTGCATAACTTTCTGTGAGCTTAGCGTGTGAGTGCCGCTTCTGCAATAGTCGCTCTTAAAGGTATTTCAATTGCTCAGAAATAATAATAATAATAATAATAATAATAGCAATATAATAATAAAACGGAAGGGACCAGAAGGTTTTTGCAACTTTTTAATTGTTTTTAATTGTTAACATTTATGAAATAGCATGTACCTAACCTATATTTGTCGTTCGAGATATGATTGATCACTCTTCTGTTATCAGTCACTAGCACGTGTTCTTTTTTTAAGGGCGAGTTGGAAAAGGGGTTCGAGATACGACCAATTATTGGTTTTCGGGTATTAAGGGGGGAGATACCTTTAGAAAGGGTAAAATTAATGAATTTTAATGATTTTTTTTGATGTTGATAAAATAACTAGATCATTTATTAATTTTAACATCTTTTTCTTACATTGTTAAAGTATAAAAAACATGTGATTTCTTAATTTTTTTACAAAATGGCGACCCTGCAGAATACTTCTTCAAGCGTCTGCTCCAAGGCATCGAAAACTGCTGCAGCTGTGACAATTTTTCCATTTATCTGTTATAAAAAATCATTTTATAAACCGATATCCTTAAACTTTCAGGTATATCCTTCCGATAGTACCATACAGAGAAACCCCTGCAAATTTCAGTCTAATGGCTGAAATGGATGACGACCTTCTTGGACATTTTTCCGGAGATCCGACCTCTGGACTATCAATTATTGTGTGTATAATGCAGCGAGAGCTTTGGCCGATGCGAACCGTAAAACAAAACCAGCGTCTGATCATAAGACCAAAAGACGTATGCATCAACTTGCCATAAAGATAGGCTGGGCAAGACAGTACGCGTCCCGCATTCAGTCTGTGATTGACTACATCACATCTGGCAGGAATTTTACCGCCAAG
>NC_046664.1:20186723-20194997 GCF_010883055.1 Belonocnema kinseyi | reverse complement strand
CCCCCCCCCCCCCCCCTAAATGAGCCTTCAGTGAGCCTTTAATTTCCAGGCTTACCCATCTAGAAAAAACGGTGCGCGCAGTAATGCTTGCGAAGTAAGCCTCAACTATCACTGCGAGTGGAGTAACTATTGCTGTTCTGCGTATTACGGTCACGCACCGAAACGGTTTAGGTGCGCCCGCAATGGTTCATTAGAGCGCAGCAACAGTTTCTGCTTCCTTCCTAATCGCAAGTTCTGCGCGACGGCAGCGGACTTGGCAGTAACAGTCGCAGTTAACTCCTCTCCGTGCAGACAGGGTCCTACACTTGAAATCGCAGAATATCTTGGGGACGAAATATGTTGTTTTCGAGAGAAAATTAGGCAATACGTATTTTGCAAATTTGCAGAAAAGGAATTTTGTGAGTAAAGTCAGGTATTCTATTCAAAAATAAAATAGATAAATTTAAATTAATTACATTCGCTTAAATTGATTGAAATATCGAGCTTATTATTCACTCCACATTTCTATGCAACTTGATACTTTAATCAATTTAAGCAAATTAAGTCTATTCAAATTATTTTATTCTGTTTTTGTGTAATTTTTGATAAAAATCAACAGAAGTAGGTATATTTAAATATAAAAGTCAAAATTTTGTATTTTTTTGTTGCATCCAAACTTAAATACATGAAGGCGTGTATTAAAATCAATAGATGAGTTATAAAAATATTTTTGCATATGCAATTAATCCTGTTTTTATTTGATAATAATATTTAGAATAATATATTTTTAAATCCTGCATGAATTTTGAAACTCGCATATCACCGCAATGCGCACAAGCGATATACGTCGCTATTGAGGAAACATCTAGTCTGCTGGGGTGATGGCGTGACGTACGGAACTTATATAAAACAGTGAAATAATTGTTTGTTCTTTTTCAATTTTTGATAAATATGTGTTTTTCCACAGAATAAGATGGAAATTCTATTTGAAACGATTTTTTTAGGAACATTTGTTTCTAGTGTTCCATCTTTTTTTTAACTTCATAAAACAATCGTAACAACCATTTTATGCACAAATTAAAATACATCTTTAAGCGTGTACCTACTCTTTCTAGTTCCAATTTTCGGCACCAGGTGGCGAAATACCGACTAACATTCTCAATGACTTTCAGAGTTCGTGAGTGTTTAAAATGCAGTTGTTTGGCAATAATACTGAGTTGAAACTTTTTCTAGTATTGTAAAAATCAAGAACGAGTACAGGGTTGGCTATTTAAAGTAAAACCGTGTGTTTATGAAAAAAAAACATTTAAAAAACAATAGTTTTGTTGCTAATTTAGATAATCTTTTTTTTTTAGTTCAGGAAGATTTGTTGTAACTATTTTTTGATTATGATATCGCGCAAATGGGTACCTTTTATTTTTATTTATTTGTAGCGACCGTTGTTTACAGGGCGACTAATATCCAGAATAGTGTCTTTGACTGGCCACCATGATAAACTGATTTAACTTCATGTTTTATTTTTGGGGTTCTTTGAAGTCTAAGGTATAAGCCCACAAGCCAAGGGCTCTAGCTCAATTGAGAGCCAACATACGACGTAAAATCGCCGCCATATCAGTCGTAACATTGGTCAACGTGATTGAAAACGCCGAAAAAAGAGCACATTTGGCGTCAAAGTCAAAGGTGCCCATTTGCGTGATACCATTTTCAAAAAGCAGTTGGAATAAATCTACTTGAACTAAGATAAATTATTACCTAAATGAACAACAAACGATTGTTTTTTATTATTTTTCAGAAACAAATACTTCTAATTAGATTGAATTAGTTATAACCGACTTAATTGTTTTTTTTATCAAAAAAATGATAAAATTAGAATCAGAATATAAAAATTGATTTACGAAATCAAAAGAATACTTGTTTCTCCTTTATAAATGTGTCAGCCTCTACTTACATAAAAGTGACAAGGTTGAGGTGATATACAATATGTATGTGATGATATGGTAAAAAACGGATCTTATCTAAGCTCTAAGGCGACACGTTATGAATAATAAAGAAATATTATTAAAATCAGTCGAATTGAATACTAAAGATAAAATGTTGTTAAATTAATTTTCGTGAATTATATTGACTATTTGAACTATGATAATCAGCTTTTTTGCAGCAGCTACTATCAAGGTTTCGGCACAATCATCAGATCCCTGTAGTTGCTTATTCTCGACTAACGGAGTAAGTAGATTTCCCAAAGAATTTTAAAGTTATTTAATCTGGTTGTATGATCTGAGACACTCTAAAGTCAAAATAACGTCATATAAGCGGATTTTAGCACTTATAGTTATAGAATTGTTTGGATCAACATTATCTACCGGCTGCTTTGGAGGTAAAAACCGTGTAGTACCTCGAGGTACCGTACAAGTATTCCACGATAACGGGTGGCTCACTGCAGGACGTGCCGGAATAGATTTTTGAGACGAACTGGATCATCTTTGTTGTCGATCTGCTATAGATAAATTGCAAAAGTCATTCCTTCCGACTCATTATGTGCAAACTTACAAAACACGTAACAACAGAATAATTTCAGTGGTTCGTGTTTTTGATATGGAATATGAGCCTTTTCTTGGAGGTCTAGGAGGACGCATTGAATTACTTGAAGGTGGTCCCGGATTCACAAACGTCACCCTGAGATTCACTACTTCTGTGGATAATGGAATTCGAAAATACGTATATCTGTACTGTCGTGATCATCCTCATCAAGACTGAAATTTTCTTAATTCGATCGATGTAAGCAAATCAAGGCTACTTTCTAAATCTATGCATCACTTCTCTATTATATATTTCCATATGCTTCCAATCCACTATGTTTAACAAGCCTGGGGAAATCCAGCTAAATCAAAAAGTAAATCTAAAATTATACAAATCCAAAGTATCTACAATTAACATGTAATCAGACTTTATCAAAAATGTTAAATTAATATATCTGAATGTATAGTGTAAGAAAATGAAATTAATCTTCAACATCTTGACGTCACATTTATTCATATGCTTATATTGTTTCCCATATGGCCCCAATCGAGTGTGTTTAAACCCTAAAATCTGATAAAACTTTTACATAAAACTATAAAATGTTACAATAACTACACTGTACAAAAAATTAACACATTAGTCTACATAAAACGGATTTTATGTGATGAATTGAAATTTGACCTTGATTGATTTAGTCCTTCTGAGAATGGTCACCGCGTCGCGGTTATTAATAAGGACTCAAGGTGTTCACTCAAGCAGGTTGAGTGAAAAACGCACTCCGACAATGACACACAGTGTAGCCAAAAGCACTTTTTGTGGACAAAAGTCTGTCTACAACCAAATTTTCAATGGATTTCGAAATTTTTTTTAATGAACGTAAGGCTTTCGGGTGTATTGAGTAGGTGCGAGAATTTCGACCGGGCTAAACCAAAATTTTTTATTGAACAACAAAATAAACAACATTTTTACCCTAACTTTTCAGAAATACCTCTTTTTTTAGTAAGCAAAAAATAGTTTATAATCTTTTAAACAAATTAATTAACAAAAGGCATTTTTTGTGATTCGCAATTATTAGTTGTTAGAAATTCACAGTTTTTATATAGAATATGAGAGGTATGTATGTCTAATTATGATTCTTTAAAAATTTCTGCTACTTGGCAGCATTATTTAAACAATTTTTATGAACAAATACACAGTTTTTGTATGGCACAATGAATAGGCTCCATTTTTTTGCAGAATCGACCAAAAATGTCTTTCCAATGACTTCTTGTTGTCATTTTTTTTTCAAATCAACAACAACTGCGTTAACAACAATTGCGTACTTTCTGATGAAGTGACTTTTATTCCACGTCACATTTCGCCACTGTCAATAATGTTGTGTATAGAATGTATCACGCAGCTTCATTTTTATTTATATTAACTGTTCTTCAGATAATTGGTTTGAACTTTTTATGTCACCCATTATCGCATCGATCTTACTACTACTTTGGTTCGAGTCACAATTCCAAATGATTTTACATAAAATGGAATTACTAATTCCGTAATTCATTTTTTCAACCACAAATTTTAGAAAAAGGAATAGGAATCAGGAAAACATGTTGTATATTCGGTTAGAAGAAATGATCAGTCGACATTTGGAGTACGAAACGTGATGACAAAACAATTGAGTGCAGGTAGCGCGCTTCGTGTACAAAACTACCGTTTATTGTTTTTGCCGAAAAATTATAGAAACAATTGAGAGTAGATGACGGGCCATCTGCACTCAATTGTTTTGCCATCACGTTTCGTACTCCAAATGTCGACTGATCATTTCTTCTAAACGAATATACAACATATTTCCCTGATTCCTATTCCTTTTGCTAAAACTTATGGATGTAAAAATGAATGACAGAATTGGCAATTACACCTTATGTAAAATCATTTGAAATAGTGACTCAAAACAAAGGAGTAATAAGATCGATTCGATAATGATGACATGAAAAGTGCAAATGAATTCTCCGAAGAACAGTTATTGAAAATGAAAATGAAGCTGCGTGATACACTCTATCCACAATATTGTCAAGAGCGGCGAAGTGTGACACGGAATATAAGTCAATTCATCAGTAAGTACGCCATGTTCTTGGAAAGTAATTTCACGGTGGATTTTAGTGATAATCTTGAGATTGATGCACAAAATAATGGTGTGTCTCAAGTAAGAAATCTTCTAGATGATAAAAAAAGTGCGTCGTCCACGTTTATCTTATGAAGAGCGGTCAGAGAAAACAGAGAAGAGACGTATCAATGAACTTGCTGTCAATCATTCGAAACAGGAGTTAGAAAGAGCATTAGGAATGAAAGACAATCTCTCCAATAATGCTACAGAATCTGAAGTAACGGATTCAAATGAGGACACTGATGTCCGTAAAATTTTAGCATTGTACGTGAACTTAGATTTGACAGCAAGAAAATATCATAAATTAAAAGTGCATGCTGAAATATTTGGTGGTCAGAAATCGTTCGAAATATTGTATCATAAAATTCCCACACGATTCACACGTCCTCACGAAGCTAGAGCAGCAATCGATATCACTATAGTCTTTAGAAATTTAACCCGTCTAAGCTCCTGGAAGGTTGAATAAGATAAAATGGGAAGTGACCACTTTTCTATCTCTATCAACTTACACATCTCTTGTTCACATTTAAAATTTTCCCCATAATTATAACGTAAAAAAGGTGATTGATAATTCCCTTCATAAAGTTGGTCCTAAAATTATGAGCAACCCAACCTGAGATCATGCTAACTCCCCAACATGGTCGAATGAGGAGTGCTTTAAACTTGAGAGACTCAGAAGGGCAAAACTTTGTAGCTAAAGACATAATTACACTTACAAAAACTACTGAGATTCACAAAATTTTAAAGCATCTACCACCCGGAACTTTAAAAAACGAAAAGACTAGGTTGGAGATCTTACTACGAATCCTTGTCCTCCACTTCTAAAATCTCTAATGTATAAAAAAAAGAGATTCAGACATAGAATATTCTACTAGAGAACCAGAGAATCTCCCTCTCTTTCAAGGTGAAATTCTTAGGGCTCATCTTTAGTTCTGAATTATCTTGTATTCCACATTTCGAGCGCTTGATTGACAAAATATTTTAGGTTAACACTATGAATAAATGTCTTTAAGGTACTTCATGAGGTACTTATCCAAGAACCCTACGTATGCTTGATCATTTTCTCATAAGGAGCTTCTAGAATATGGTTATCAAGCTGTTACGCTGTTTAAATCTAAACCCTATGATTAAATCTGCAAACTACAAAATCGTATATTTTGACTGATTTTCGAATATCGTATATCCACCCCTATTCCAGTGAATTTTGCGGTACTTAAAGAACTTGAAGTGGCTGAAAATTACCAGATTAATTAGTGGATATAAAAACACAGTCAAACCCTTCAATAGCCCTTCCTTTTATAGCCCTTCCGAGAATTGACGCCGCGCTGCAGGTAGGTACACCAGGAGCTGCGCGAGGTGGGCGGAGTCAGCGGTTGTCACTCAGGCGTGAACAAACAAAAGCTGCGTGGGCTATAATGAGTTAGTTTCCATCCACTGTCAGCACAAAAATCGGCGCTATAGAAGAGTTTCTCTGCACCAATGGTTAACGTGGGAATTGCACTGCAATGGTTAAAAATTAATGTGATGATTTAAATTACATGCAGACAGGAAAAATCTCGTAACGTCACTTTCAGACAGTGTAATTTTACGTTCCTCTCGTAAAATTTAACTGTCAATTTAAAACGGCAGAGGCCATTTCAAAACAAAGAGACACATAACCTCAAAGTTGACACAATATTATAATTGTTTAATTCAAGAAGTCCATTTATAAATATGATACTTTTTGGCTAGTCCAAAATACGTTTTTTTCTGTTTCTACACAAATACCATAATCCAAGAATAACTTCTACTATTCACCTTATATACCGAAGTTCAGCATTAGCCTACGTGCGTAGTTATAGGAGCTAAAGTTTAGAAGGCTGCGCATTGTAAGATATAAAACCGCACATGAGAACATGTACACTTATAGCAAAATGAATTTATCACAACTTCATATAGACGGAACGGATGCAAAACTTAAAATATATTACATTTTATACATAAAACACGCGAACGCGTTGTTGTGTTGTCGAGTGACACCCGTCCGGCAATTAAATTTCCTCTGTAGTGGAATTACAAAATACTGGTAAAATTTCCATCGTTCTGCTTCTTTGCACTTTCCATGTGAATTAGATTACAGTACATTTTATGATTTTAAAGAAGCCTGGTAAAAGTGCATCATGAAATCGGTTATCATATGGTTGAAATTTACCATGTTAATCACTGGTATTTTTATGCCTACTAATTACGGTGTTAATATTACACTTTTACGGTAAAATTAATACACATATCGTAAAATTGCACTGTCAATCGCTAAAAGTTCAGAATTAACTCATAGAACTAACGCATGAATCATAGTAAAACGCTTACAAACCTACTTGCAATTTTCAAACACTTGTTTTAAAGTGAATTGCTTATTAGGTAAGGCCGTAAGTCGAGTCCAGCCCAGTCACGTGACAAAGCTACTTGCGGGATAAAATAGTGCGATACGAGATAGGCAATGAGATTCAAATAAAAATACTCATTCGTAACACACAAAAGTTGGGTTAGAAGAAAATTCAAGTTTTAAAAAATCGTGAAAGTTTATTTTTCTTGTGAACAACGTACGAGACTGTTTATTAAAGTAAAATTCTGTATTGTTTTTTTAAAGTAGTTAAAAATACAAGAAAGTTAGGACAGATCGGATAATAGTCCTAAAGTGTTTAAATTTACTTCGAGGTTATGTTTTCACGTACAATATTATGACTTTTATGAGTAAATAGTATTAAAAATGAGCAATGCGTTTCAACCCAGCACTTAGCTCTAAACTTATGTAAAGCATTATGTACTCGAATTAATATTCCACAGAGAGACATTAATTAAATGCTTTAAAGTTCTTTCATATTTGCCAACCCGATTTTTAAAACATCTTTCAGTGAAAACTATTCGCGACACATTTTTGCCCATCTCTGCACGAATTTCAATTTACGTACTGTGAAACAGAATGAGTTCGATGAACCTTTTTTTTAACTGTCTCGAGTGTCCTGAAATTCGACCCGACCCATCTACACCGGAAAAAATATGTAACTATATTAGTTCAATAATACCTTGAACTAATACGCTTCGCATACATTTGAACTCAGTAGGTAAAAAAGTTGAACTGGATCTCTTCTTTTAATTTGTAATTTTATCGGTTTGAGTATAGAACCGACGCTATAGCAGTACTGAATTACATCAATTAAGTAAGTATTGAAATTAACCTCTTCTCCCAGCATTCATAAATTTAGTATCAGCTGTTCTAAAGCATCGAGCACATACTGCTCAACTTTTGTATCGGGTACGTAAAGAAATTTGAATCACAGCGCGTCGGTAAGATAGAACTTCTATGATTCAAAATAGTGGACGCGCTTCGTTTAAACAACGAACAGCTGCGGTTCTAATCATGCGCAAACGGAGCAGTTTCACGCATGAAATGCTCACATTTAAGCATGAAATGGCGCTAATACAGGCAAAGAGAAACCCGACACGTTCAATGTTTTTATACGCGAAATCTCGGGGGCCGTTCGTTTTTCGGAACGGTAAAAATTAAGAAAGGTAAAATTTCAGAATGGGTTATAATACATAATGGTAAAACTTAGGAATAGCAAAAAGTAGGAAAGAGCAATAAG
>NC_046664.1:20184215-20186623 GCF_010883055.1 Belonocnema kinseyi | reverse complement strand
TTTTTGGTATTCCTAAGTTTTACCATTATGTATTATAACCCATTCTGAAATTTTACCTTTCTTAAATTTTATCCGTTCCGAAAAATGAACGGGCCCCGAAATCTCGGCGTCTGAATAGCAGTGCGTCGATATAGATATAGTCACTGTGCTTCGCTTTGTTCGAATGCCAGCTGATCGAATGAAGAATTAAATTTTTCGTAATGCAAAATGCCAGCCGATTCTTAATCTAACCTGGTATGTCCTGCGTTTTCGGGTTGCACAAAACTGTATTTTGCGGTAAAATGTAAAAAAAACCTGCGTCTAAATTTTTAAAAGTAAAATGCATTTATTTTTAAAAATAACAATTTTGAGCTTGCACATTTGATCCGCTGGATTCATTTTTATAGCAAAATATTACTGCATGGCAAATCTCCATTCAATTGTATCGACTCATCGTAAAAACATGTTATAAACGTTCGTTAAACCAAAATTATTATCACGAAAAGATCAATTTAATTAATTTTTACTAAAAGTTTTTTTGTTGAAAAAATCGAATTTTTGTGAACATTATTTTTTTTTGTATCCTTATTAGTTACAAATGGAGACTTGACGACCCGGATCGCGAACCAAGTAGTTTAACGCGTATTATATAGGAACTTTTTCAAAATTAAAATTTTTCCAACACCCAAAATAACTCTTAATGGTGAGTCTACCACCCGGTCGCGCCTGATCGTGCACCAGGTCCTTTTAAACGTCATCTACGAGAACTTTTTTAAAATATAAATTTTGTGAATCGATGACCCGGGTGCGCCGGATCGCGCACCAGGTCATTTAGATTGTCATCTACGAGAACCGTTTGAGAATTTAAATTTTGTCCATAACCAAAACTACTAAAAATGGTAAGACGATGACCCGGATGCGCAAGATCGTGCACCAGGTAGTTTAAGACGTATTCTAAAAGAACTTTTTAAAAATTCAAATTTTTCCAATACCCAAAATAACTCTCAATGGTGAGTCAATGAACCGGGTGCGCCTGATCGTGCAGTAGGTCCTTTTAAACGTCATCTACGAGAACTTTTGTAAAATTTAAATTTTGTTAATAACCAAAGCAATAACAAATGGTGAGTCCATGACCCGGGTGTGCTGGATCGCGCAGTAGGTCATTTAGAATGTCATCTACGAGAACCTTTTGAGAATTTAAATTTTATCCATAACCAAAACAACTACAAATGGTGAGACGACGACCCGGGTTCGCGGGATCGTACACCAGGTAGCTTAAGACGTATTCTACAAGAACTTTTACAAAATTCAAATTTTTCCGACACCCAAATAACTCTCAATGGTGAGTCGACGACCCGGGAAATAAGAATGAGTATGATTAAATTTGTATGCATATTATAAATTGTACTGGTGTAAATATATTGAAATAATACATGTTTTAGCGCAGCTAAGAATATAATTTGAAACAAAATAAGAAAAAAAGATAATCATGATAAATACAATTTGTGCTGCATTTTGCGAAATCTGAATAAGCAATCTCAGACAGAGTTACATAAAAAATGTATTATATTTGATATAAAAGAGTTGTGTATAATATATAAAAGTTGACATTTCGGCCAAACCGAGTGCGAAGCACGAGATACGTGATAAAAAGATGTTCATTAAAACCTAAACAGCTTTAACAAAAGAGAGTTCACAATCAGGAAATTACAGATAACGATTCGTTGACCTTCGATTCTTAAACGTCTGTGCACGAATGTAAACGAAATGCAAAGAACAAACGCGGAGTGCGAGGTCCATCAGTCGCGCGCTGTAGATTCGGTCAAACTTTCGAACTACGCTCTTTTAACAAAAGAGAATTTACAATCACAAAATTACAGTGGTGGATTTTTTGAAGCTTAATTTTAAAAGGTTTTCGCAAGAATGTGCGAAAATAAAGACCGAGCGCGTAGCGCGAGATTAATGAAAAATCGAGCACAAAGCGCGAGATAAATAGATCATCAAGCGTAAAGCGCGAGAAACAACAGTCGGGCGCCCTATACGCGCTTAAACTTGCGAACTATCTCATACATCAATTAATGATAAGTAAAAAGAAATAATTATATTCATAAATATGCTTACAGATTTTCTACTTACCTGTATAACAATATAAAATTAAAAGGGTAGTTTTATTTTACATTTCAATCAGTTAAATATTGATAAAATGTGTACATTTTTAAAAAAGATAAACATTGCAGACGTTCATGAACCATATTTTTAACACATCATAAATGGTGTACGATCCTGTGTAGGTGGGTCGTCGACTCATCATTTGTAATTGTTTTTAAGCCTTCGGCTTGCGGGTTCGATTCCCGCCTCGCACTCTGGAAGAGTCTCGGTGGCCCATGCGGTGAACACTAGCCTAGCAAGGGAGTTGTTCATCTCCGGAG
>NC_046664.1:20182688-20184115 GCF_010883055.1 Belonocnema kinseyi | reverse complement strand
CCCTTCCACCACCAAGTAAGTGTGTGGAGGGTGTGTAAAGGAATAAAGAAGGTGTAAGAAAAATGTAAACCCTTAGGGGACACATTAGAAGCTTCCACTGACCAAATTTAAATTTCAAAAATGTTCTCGTAGATGACGTTTGAAAGAACCTGGTGCACGATCCTGCACACCCGGGTCGTCGTCTTACCATTTTTAGTAGTTTTGGTTATGGACAAAATTTAAATTCTCAAAAAGTTCTCGTAGATGACCTTCTAAATGACCTGTTGCGTGATCCGGCGCACTCGGGTCGTCGACTCACCTTTTGTAGTTGTTTTCGTTATTCACAAAATTTAAACTTTACAAAAGTTCTCGTAGATGAGGTTTCATGGACCTGGTGCGCGATCCCGCGCACCCAGGTCTAATGTGCAAGTTCAAAATTGTTATTTTTAAAAATAAATGAATTTTACTTTAAAAATTTCAGACGCAGGTTTTTTTTATATTTTACCGCAAAATGCAGTTTTGCGCAACCCGAAAACGCAGGACATACCAGGTTAGATTAACAATCGGCTGGCATTTTGCATTACGAAAAATTTAAATCTTTATTCGATCAGCTGGCGTTCCTTGATTGATCAGATAGTGTTTTATATCTCCAATTATCTCAATACAGTATTATCGTAACTTTCACCGTTCATCAATCTCAACTTTCGCACTTTATTGTATGAACGATGTTTGTTACTTTAATTATTTACTTGCAACGTTTAAATTTGAGAGCACACGAAATTTGATATTTGAATAATTATTGTTTAATTTTTCCCAACACATAGTGTCCGGCGCCTTAACTCAGCGCAATGCTCACGCGAAGCTCCTGCGTTACAGATTTGTTGAATCCACGCCATTCGTCGTCATTCGAACCAGCAGAGTCGAACGAAGCGAAGCACAGCGACTATATCTATATCGACGCACTGCTATTCAGACGTCGAGATTTCGCGTATGAAAACATTGAACGGGTCGGGTTTCGCTTTGCCTGTATTAACGCCGTTTTGTACTTGACTGTGAGCATTTCATACGTGGAACTGCTCCGTTTGTGCATGATTAGAACCGCAGCTGTTCGTTGTTTAAGCGAAGCGCGTCCACTATTTTGAATCGTAGAAGTTCTATGAGGGTAGTTCAATAAGTCCTTAGAATGACCAACAGATGGCGCGCGAATCGCTCCAAATCATCTGTTTTCAGTCAACACCACTCCCGACTAGATATATGGTGCAGTCACAGTCCACATCTTCTGAGTTTACGTGTTTTTATATCCAATTGAAAAAAAAAATTGTTCGTTAAGAAAAATGGAAAAAAATGAGTTCAGAGCGGTAATCAAACATTTTCATTTTAAGGGTTTAACTCCATATGAGATAAAAAATGAATTGGACTCAGTTCATGGCACATCTGCCCCTGCCTTA
>NC_046664.1:20149514-20182588 GCF_010883055.1 Belonocnema kinseyi | reverse complement strand
TATAGAGCTCCAAGGAGATTATGTTGAAAAATAAAAAAAAAATTACCCAAAAAAAATTGTTTTTATACTTTATTCTAAGGACTTATTGAACTACCCTCGTATCTTACCAACGCGCTGTGACTCAAATTTCTTTACGTACCCGATACAAAGGTTGAACAGTGTGTGCTCGATGTTTTAGAACAGCTAATATTCAACTTATGAATGTATTGTTTAAAAATTTAATATCTTGAATTAAAAGAAATTAAAAATGATATATTTTAGTAAATTCAGAATCGCTAAATTTAGACATGCTTTCACAATCAATAAAAATTCAAATCAAAAAGCGCCAAAAAAATTTCATTTTAAATCGTCTATTATTCATTTCTTTCAATAATCTAAATGCAATTTTTTGCTACATTCATTATTTAAAATTTAGTTAAACTTACAATGCATTAAAACTTAAGTGAAACCGTTAAATGATTGTTTTTTTTTAAACATTTTTGATACAAATGTGTTCTTTACTGTATAAGATGGAAATTCTATCTAAAGAGAATTTTTTATGAAGACTTGTTTCTGGTGTTTCATCTTTGTTTTAAACTTCATTAAACAATGTTATTCGATAACTTATGAATATTTTAATGTCCCGCATTTGGACAAATTTTTGGCGAGTTTGCCTAAACCGGGACGAGCTGTCGCTGACTGTCTCAGACTGTCTCAGTTTCGGACACTTGAACGTGAGTTGCGAAATTGCGTTTCCATTTCTGAAACTGTCACTTTCGCCGTGTTTTTAATTATATTACGCAGTATTGTGTTAGTGACATATTAAAAACATTATTGGTAAGATACACACGTGCCGTTCAGTTGATTATTTATTTGAAAAAAGTTGTTCACAGAATTTTATTGAAACCTCCAATTCTAACCTCAAAGTTTCCCAACTGCTGTGGTAAGTAATGTAATATAGCATCCAATAAATTTAATTTTTCAACAAAAATTAGTAAGTATGCATTGAAATTGAATATTATAGATTTATAAGAATTGTTTATAAGATTAATATTGTCGATTCAATTTTTAAGGTAAATTAAGTAAATTAACGCTTCTGTTGAAAATTTATATTTTCAAAATAAAATATATCTGTTTACAAGAACTCATCTTTTTTACTTAAAAATTCAACAGTTTGGTTAACATTTTTGTTTTGAGCAGTTTGATTGGAAATTCGTTTTTTTAAATTAATTCGTCTGCTTTCAATATGTAATTAAAATCTTTTTTGGTTAAAATATCACCTATTATATTTTTCTATCAGAATGTAACTTTTTTGGTTAACCTAATACTTCGATTTTCTAACAAATTCTTGATAATTTAAATAAAAAAGACGAAAAATGTTTTAATTATAAATTAAAAATGACATACTTTTTTAAATGAATAGGATTTTACATTGAAAAAAGAAAAATGTTTTAACCGAATTGATGAATTTTCTGCCTAAATAATATCATTTTTTTTAAAACAGTTGCATTTTTCTCAAAGAAAAATGCAATTTATAATTAAAATGACAAATTTTCGAACCAAACAGACGAACTTTAAACAAAGTAGTTGAAATAAGAATCAAACCAGATTTTTTAGTCGATAAAATTTTCAACCAAATAATAACATTTGTAACACAAAAAATAATTTAAATTGTTTCTATACATTTTTCAATTTATATATTAACTTGAATTAAGATGAATTCAACTTCAAAATTTACTACGAAACAGTTTAATTTGCAAGTAAATGGATAATATGAATCTATAATATTAAATTTCAATGCATGCTTGCTAATTTGTTTAAAAAAATAAATGTATGAGTTATTGTTAAATTACTTACCTAAGCAGTTGGCAAATTTTGAGGTTGGAATTAAAGGTTTCAATAAACTACTTTAAACAACTTTTTTAGAATAAATAATTAAACGGTAATCACAATCCATTCTTACTTTTTAATGTATTCTGTACTAAATTATAAGTAAATGGTCCCAGTGGGCACAAAATTTGGCGACGTCCCTACGACATCGTTACGACATCCTATGTCCATGTCGTTAAGGTGTCTTTACGATATCGTAAATAAGTCGTGTGATGTGACAATGTCTTTACGATATCGCAAAGACACCGAAACGACATGGACATAGGATGTCGTAAAGATGTCGTAACGACGTCGTAAAGACGTCGCGAATTTTGTGCCCACTGGGGTGCCTTTTTTTTTTAAACTCCCTTGGATTTTCCTTGTCCCAGTATTGGCTTCTTTGGTGTCCCACTTAAGGGCATGTGATACTTAAAAAATTTTCGATTTTACCAGTTTTAGGTTCCCCCGAATTTTTTTTTTGAAAAATAAATATTTTGTCTTAAAAATTTGGGAAATGATATCGAACATGCTAATGGACGTCCCCGCACACTTTTTTGTAGGTTAATTCAAAAAAGTTTGAATTTAGCAAAATGTGATTAATTTGCATAGCGCTTAGGAAATAGTGTCGATTTTTTCAGTGTTAGATTCCCCCGGCTTTGTTCCTAGGATAAGAAATATTTTGACTTCAAAATCTGGAAAGTGATAGCGAAAATGCTAACGGACGTTCCCAACACTTTTTTTGCTTTTTTTTATCAAAAAATTTCTGATATTGCTAACAACGTGCGTGTATATTTCGAGGTTATGTGTATTACAATTCACCCGAGCATTACTTCCAAACAACACGATATTTTGGCCGAAAACTTTGGACTTACAAATAAACATAGTAACTAATCTCCCGGAACTGAGATTCTTTGCAGCCAATCGAAAAAGTTTATTTTATAAATAATTTCCAAATTATCGGAAAGGCAGAGATGAAAAGCGACGTAACCTCAAAATAATACATATGCATAAAATTTGTATTTAGCACAATAATTTTTTTTGTTATTATCCCTCAGAAAACAGTCTTGGGACTCCGTTATGATATTTTATAGTATCTCCGAATTCAGTTTTTAAAACTTTTCACTTTTGTGGGAAAAAAGCCGGGTAAACTGTCAGTATCACATGCCCTTAAGGATATGTTCACAAATTCTTATCCCACGAATGGGCGATCTGACTAGCTTCCATTTATATTGATATAAAAATATTACATATAAAATGTAAATAAATAATAAATATAGTATAATAATAAATATAAAAATACATATATATTAACTAGTATCAATTTATATTAATTTACTATAAAATTAATCATGTATTTTTAGTTCTAATCCATCAAAAAATGTCTGAGCCACTTATTATAACGGTTTTGTACAAAAAATTCCAATTCCCTATTTTAAAATTGTGTTTATGTGGGTTAGCTTTTCCTAACTGTGTCAGTAATGGTCAGTTTACCTTATTCTTTATAGTTTTCAATGAGAAAATGGGAATGAAATAAATTTCAAACTACTTGAAACTCAATTTTTCACTCGACTCATGATATGATGTTAACTTCATTATCAGTAACGTATTTGTTATAGAGGCTAAAAATGCTATAGCCTGGGCCGGCAACTTTTTGGGGGTGGCGCTGCGGCCGAGGAATTTTTTTTAATTCAGGGATTAAAAATTATATTATATGTAGCTAGTTGCATAACACTTTATATTAGAAGATAATATATATTAAATGATACAAATAGTTTATGTTTTTGCAATTATCTTACAGTTCTCTTCATCAAAGCTTCTTTTCTGCAAACAATAGTCTATGAAAACATTATTGCGGAGTTTGAAGAAAGAAAGTGCAACAAGTATTGTTGTAATCGGTATATTAAGAATGTTTTGTTAACATTATTTTAACAAATTAATAAGGTTAAAGTATAAGTATCTTTTTAATACTGTAGTTCGTTTACGTGTTCAAGTCACCTTTTCTTTTACTTAGAGCATTGTTTTTCAGGAAAATTAGCATTGACAAAGGGTGACCTTTCTATTGGGTAGCCTAGGACGGCGACAAAGGGACATCATAATAAAACTTGAACCATTCAAAACAGTCTACTTAATTATTTTTTCATCAAACAAATGAAAAATTTAAATGAGAATGTAAAAATTGATTTGCGTAATTAAAAGAAAACTGGCTATTTCTTTATAAACGTTTTAGCTTTCAGTAACATAAAAGTAGCAAGATTGAGGTGACATAAAATATTTATGTAATGATATTGTAAGAAACAGATCTTATCTAAACCCTGAGGCAATACGTTATAAATAAAAGAGTGATATTATCAAAATCAGACGAATTGTGTAATGAAGACAAAATGTTCTTGAAGTAATTTTCGTAAGTCATATTGATCCCTGTAGTCGCTTATTCTTAATTCACGAAAAAACTTGGTTTCCAAAAGAACTTTAAAGTTCTACAATCTTGTTATCTAATCTAAGACACTCCGAAGTCAAAATGGCGTCGTATAAACAAATTTTAGCACTAATAGTTGCTATAGAATTGTTTGGAACAACATCATCAGCAGGCTGCTTCGGATGTAAAAACCGTGTAGTACCTCGGGGTGCCGTCAAAGTATCCCACAATCATGGGTGGCTCACTATAGGCCGTGCCGGAATAGACTTTTCAAACGAACTGGACCATCTTTGTTTTCGATCGGCTATAGATGAATTGGAAAAGTCATTCTTTCCAATGCATTATGTGAAAACTTACACAGCAACTGACAACAGAATAATTTCAGTAGTTCGTGTTTTTGATATGGAATATGAGCCTTTTCTTGGAGGTCTAGGAGGACGCATGGAACTACTTGAAGGTGGTCCCGGATTTACAAATGTCACCCTGAGATTCACTACTTCCGTGGATAATGGGATTCGAAAATGCGTATATCTGTACTGTCGTGATCATCCTCTTGAAGACTGAAATTTTCTTAATGCGTTCGACGTAAACAAATCAAAGCTATTTTCTTAATTTGCACATCACTTCTATATCATAAGTTTCCATATGCTTCCAATCCACTCTGTTTCAACACTAACAAGCCTGAGGAAATCTAGCCAAATAAAAAAGTTAAATCTAAAAATATACAAATCCAAAGTATTTAAAATTAACATGTTATCAGACTTTATCAAAAAAATTTCTAATTAACATATCTGAATGTATAGTGCAAGAAAATAAAACTGATTTTCTACATCTTGACGTCACTTCTATTCATAATCTTATCTTTTTCCCCCATATGTGCCCAATCGACTGTGTTTATAAACTCAAATCTGAAAAAAACATTCACATTCAAACTATCAAATGTTACAATAACTATACTGCACGAAAAGTATTTACAAAAAAGCTTTTAACAACGGATAAATATTTTTTTCAAAACTTTATATACAGGTCATCCTCGATATAGTGGCCTTCGATTAAGTCCTTCTGCACGGAGAAAAATGGATGTTTAAATTTAGATGTTCAAAGGGTAAGATTGCAGCACCTAATATCTAGATATTCATGTCAAACATTTACTGTCTTTTTTACATGTTAGGCGTAAATTTTTTTTTATGTTAAACTGAAACAGATTCAGATGTTAAAAACTTTCGAGCGCATGCGCATAGCGCATTGGAATTTCACGACTATATTTGACCACTATATATTTTCGATATTACAGTTATGGAGTATTACAATTTTGGAACATTTCCAAGTAAGCAAAATCTAACTATCCTTACATAAAATTGGGTCACGATTTTTTTCTGTCCATAGGAGGGAACAATGGTTTTAAGTTGCAGGTTTATTGACTTAACACATTTGAGAAAATGTTAATGAATTCAAAATAAAATTTGAGTTTAAGTTACTTAAAATAGATATAATTTTAAATTCAGATTACAGATTATTCGTTCGTTGATTACTTATACCCCTTTTTTATTTTAAATTCGAAATATTGAACATAACCTCAATTTAACTGAATGTATCATCTGCGCGACATTTCCTACTCTTTATCTGTTTTCCTTCGTGTATGTATCTTAAATTTTTATTTTAAATTCACAAATAATTAATCAATCAATTCCTTAAATTACCATAAATAAGTAAACTCCTCAAATATTTACAGGCGTTATTTGACATAACCATACATGTAATATCCCGGATATTTCAGCTGAAGATTTTGGATCTTCGAGAGTACAATCTGACTTTCTAAGATCTACAGATGCTAGCTTTGAACATCTAAATTGTTGATCTATAGGTAAACATAAAATATGTTAACACTGAACATCTAGATGTTACGTTTGAACATCCATTTTTCTCCGTATCAAAATGGACGCCACGTCGCGAATATTGATAAGGACTTATGGTGTTCACTCAGGCAGGTTGATTGAAAAACGCACTCAAACAACGACAGTTTTTAAAAAATTCGGAGAATTTTATTGTTCAGGAAAGTATCAGGGGTTAAAAACAAAAATTTTGCAAAATGTCTTCAAATATTGATGGTCAGGGAAGAATTAGAGAATTTTAAAATGAATATTTGTGGTAAGCCTGATATAATATTATTTCTAGAACTTCAACTGACTTGTATTTATATTTATTAGATTTTTATCAGAATGAGGATTACTTTTATTTATTTATTTTTTTTGCATTTCGGTTATATATTTATTATTTGTTTGAAAGTCAACAATTTGTTTAAAGAGCCTTCCTTGCTGGGTGAAAATTCTGAAAATCTAAATTTTTCTAAAATCAAAAAATGAATAGAACTATTCAAAGAAAAAAATTTCAAAATAATTTGTAATTTTAAATAGGAAAAATGAAAAATTTTGTGCTTAGAAACGTTAAAACTTTAAAAAATGCGAACGTCATTCAAAACTAAAAAAAAATTTAATATCCAAAAATTGTGCTATTAATTTTTTTATACTCAAACCCTTTAAAACTTTAACACTGAAGTGACTTTGAATTGTTTGAAACGTAATAACGTTTAAATTTGTAATTCTAGTTTCAAAAATTCAACCAATTCGATTTTAATTTCAAAATTAAAAGATATGAATGGAAAAAATTAAAAAAATTAGCGTTTAACATGATAATTTAACACTCTAAAATTGTAACAATAAAAAATCATCGATATTATCAAATTACTAATGTATCCATTTCAGATAGTTTAACATTTGTTTTTAGTTTGAGCTCAATTTTTTAATTAAAAATTTCCTTTAAATTATTATTTTTTCTTTACATTTTTCAATCCAATTTTTTTAAATTTAAAATGATTTTTTTGTTTAAATTTCCCACTGAAATTTTAACAATTTTAACATATTACACTAAAAATTAAAAATATATTAGAAAACTATATTGCTGTGATATAAATCAAATTTTTTAATTCTGCCATCTTAAGCTTTTTAATTCGGATTAGTTTCTAATGTAGGGTGGTTTCCATAATGGAATTTGAGACTGCCATATTTTGAAGTTTAAGATTATAAACCCCGAAAAATTATTCTTAAATTCAATGTTAAATCAAGATTTTTGTTTCAAGGCCTCAAAGATTAAATTTTTTGGAATTGCGCACTCGAAACTATAATGTTAAATAAAAATTCTAAGAATTTTAAAGACGGTAAATAAACTAATAATAAGTACCATATAATGCAGTATCAAAAGTGACGTTCAAAACGGCTCAAAAATTGCAGAATCTTAAATATTGCAGAAACATTGTGAACCTCTATAGTTTAATTATTTTTAAAACTTTTGAAATTCTATGCTTTTTAATTGGGAACTTTCAAAACGTAGAAAAGTAAATAGCTAAATCCAGAACAAAATAATTACATTTTTAATCAAAAGTGATGAATTTGGAACCAAGAATATAATAGTAAACATTTTAAAAAAATTAACTTTCCACTATTAATAATAAATTTTTAATAAAAAAGATGACTTCTAACAAAAGATTAATATTGAACTTTTTAAATAAAATCAATTAATTAATGAATTAAATAAGGTTTTTTTATTTCAGTAAAATTGATTTTTAATTAGTATGACCGGTTCAAATCTTTAGTTGAGGTTCAATATCGAATTTAAAGAAAAATAATCGAGTACCTTCTATTCTCAAAATAAGCTTTTTATTTTACATATAAATATAATTTAATAAAGAGTTTTCAATTCGAATTTTTCTGCAAAAACCCATTTCCTTTTTTTTTTATTTTTGACAAATTTATCTTCCATAGGTATTTACCAAAGTTTAACTTATAAAGAACAACAACAGAATTAACAAAAACATGTTGTAACAATCAGGTTGCCAAATACGAAAGAGTTATAAAACATCAAATTAATTTCTTTTCCTGGAATATTAATTAGAGTCCTAACACTTTTGTGCCTTTAAAAACTTTTAAAAAACAATAGAAAATTTTATTTTATTAAACAGTTACATAATTTTTTTTAAATTCATAATCATAAAGATTATTTCAAAATTTAAATTCTGGTCAATCCGAAAAATTGAATGGGTTGAATTTATAAATATATTTAAAACCTACTAAAATTTTGCAGTGAAACTTCTTGATATTAAAAAATAATAAAAAAATGTCTCAACATTTCAGGAGATATTTTGAATATATTTTTTTTTAAATTCTTTCTAAGAGAATATTTCGCAAGATTTGAAAACAATTCAGAGGGTTTCCAAAATTATCAAAAAAGGATCAAGAAGATTTTGAGGATTTGTAAATTTTTTTCAAATTTCCCCTTTTTCCCATTTTATCTCCAAATATCCGATATTTGAAAATACAATATTTGTATTGCGGTAAAAATTCTCTGAGATTAATCAGTCTGCTCATTATTGAATAATAATTAAAGTAATTATAGCACTTGAATAAATTATTTATGAATAAATAATAACTACGTTTCCAGTGATGAACCATTAAAAATACAAAATGGGAACAGTTTTTTAATATATAAAAACATGTTTTTGGGATTTATTTATATGCACACATTAAAAAAAAGAGTTGAATATGTCGTGCCTGAAATTTACTCAGCTTGAACCAAAGAAACATTTTATCGTTTTGTTTTTTCAGAAAAAAAAATTTGTTGTGATTTATTCTTTCGAGATATTATTTTTTTCCGATTTGAGAACGTTATAAACAGTACGAAAAAGAGTAAATCCAAAAAAATTGATTTTGTACTTTTTCAAAAAATTCTAAATAAGGCAGAATTTTTTATTTTATTTTTAATTGTAAACTTAAAAACGAGAACAGAAGATATTAACCGATTTTGAATTTTCTTTCTATACTTTTTTTGGATATCAACCCGTAAATTTTTGTCGTTCAGCTCAAGCTATTCGATTAGTTTTTAGCATTTTCACTGGGCTCTACTAAACATATGACAATTGTAGTACTAATTTGATTTGTTCTCGCACTTTTTTAAATTATTGTGAATGGATTTCCAACGCCCTATGTAGTATATCCAATTTTTTAGAATGAATTTTTTAATGTTCTGAGCCATTGAAAAATCATTAAGCATCATTAAAAAATTCAAAATTTGTTATAAAAAGATTGTTTGTTCTTTTCAAAATGTAAAAATAAATGTTTCATCCTTCTTCTATTTTTCCCTTTTTTCGTAAAAAAATTACCCTATTCGAATTTAAATTTTCAAAAAAACATTTTTGTTTTTGATAACAAAACTTTTAAAATCACTAAAAACGGCCAAGTACATGAATATTATCGGATTAAAGCTTGTTCGGTTATTGCCTGACATCGATCACAATTTAAAATTAGTGAGCAAAAATTCTGAATGAATGTCAAAATAGTCGAGGTTATACAATTCGAAAATGTACCTTTCTGAATATTACATTGAATTTTTGAACAAAGGTAATCAAAGAAAAGAAAATTTATAAGAATTAAACAATTTTAAAAACAGACAAAAATATTTTGAGAAAACTTCATTGAATTCAGATAATTTTATATAAGGTTAGAAAAATTTAAAGGAATTCTTTGAAACGCTATGAAATCCCTCACTTTTGTTGAATAAAATTTTGCAAATACATTAAACAAAGCTGAAAGCTTTATTTAATTTTATTTCAGAATATTTGAATTTTGAGCTTCAAAGGCTTTTTTTCTATAAATAATTTATAAATTTAGAGTGTACAAATTTAAAATTGAGAAATAGTTTTTAAAATTGTAAGAAATTTCCCCGGTTGGCCCTAATACAACAATGTTTCTGGTCGGATCCCGGCCGGGCTACCCCTGGCTGGGTTTTATGGACAGGAACCGGGAGGGAGCCGGTCAGGCTACATTTTTCTCGAATCACGTATTCCGAGGCTGGCCGGTTACAGGCCGGGCCAACCCTGATTATATCCTATGGTCGAGAGCCGACTAAGCACTGGTCAGTTAAATTTTTTGTAGAAATTAGACATTTTTTAAGAGCCGTGATATTATCAAAGATGTAATTATGGATGCTAGATGAATTATTGTTTGAAAATTATAATTTAAAGATTTATTAGATTTAAAATTCTTAAAGAAATACGTTAAATTTTTTCGAAAAATTCAATATTTTGAATTAAACTGTTATCGATTCTGCTATGTGCAACAACAGAAATGATACAATTTTTATAAACTTCTCTATATTCAGCCAATGTTTAGCCTGTAAAATTTCAAATTTACCGCCTTATATAGCGCCTGCTGTGTCTGTCGTCTGCATAGGCACTCATCAATTTTCAGTTCCACACCTGGAACGAGGATGCTCCTTGCACTCACGTCCCGTCGTATCTTCGAAGTTTGCAAGTAAAATCGAGACTTGTGTTTAAAATCTACCTTATTTCAGTAATCAGTTTGAAACCCCCACTTAGTGCACGAATCATTATTATTTTTAATTAAAATATAGTCTTGTGTATACAGTTTTTACTTTCTTCCTTCCTAACCTTAAATAACCACGTGGCTTCCAAATTGCTATTAGATTCTATCATCAGGGAATAGAATTCTACTCTAATTTTCTTGCCAGAATTGGTTCATGTCATTTGACTTTTAAAGTTCACCGTAATCTTTATGATAATCCTTAAAAGGCAAAAAAAGTTATCATTTTCTCGCCTGAAGCAACATTTCTTAACCGCTTTTTGGCCGGATTACCCGACCGGATCCCGGCCGGTATTGAAGCCGGGATCCGACCAGCTTACCGTGACGTTTTTAGCCAGATTCCGGCCGGATTTCCCGACCAGCGCCCGGCTTAAAGCGGGGCTATCCGGCTGGGACCCGGCCGGATCCCTGATTGGATTCCTACACGGGCACTTTCGAAGTTAATTGAAATAAATTCGAAGTGAATGGAAGTAAGTAACCTTGATTACTTTGAACTACATGCATACAAAATATGTGTTGATACAACCTTATTTCCAGAGTGGCTTTCAATGATAAAATTAGAATGAGAATCTAAAAATTGACTAAGTGATCAAAAACAGACTTGTTTTTACCTTCATAAACGTTTCCGCATTCATTAACATAAAAGTGGCAAGGCTGAGGTGATATGAAATATGTATGTCATGCTATTTTTAGAAGCGAATCTTATCCAAGCAATTTTCCAAAACCATAGTGACTATTTGAACTATGATATGCAGCTTCTTCGCAGCAGCTTCTATCAAAGTTTCGCCCAAATCATCAGATCCCTGTATTCGGAAAAATTTAATTTCAAAAAGAATTTTAAAGTTATAAAATCTGTTCATGTGATCTGAGATACTCTAATGTGAAAATGGTGTCGTCTAAGAGGATTTTCGCACTAGTAGTTATTATAAAATTGTTTGGAACAACATCAGCCGGCTGGTTGGGTACTAAGAATCAACGTGTAATACCTGGGGGCAACATAAAAGTGGTCAGCGAAAACGGCATACTAACTGCAGGAAAAGCCGGACAAGATTTTTCAGAGGAACTTGACCGTAATTGTTTGGAATCTGGCATACTTGAATTGGAAGGATCACCCCGAAATGCTCGATATATAAGAATTTACAAAACAAATAACGAAAGACAAATTTCATTTGTTATTGTTTCTGAAAGCACTTCTATGCCTGAACTTGGAGGCCGAGGTGGATCCGTTGAACTAGTTTCAGGTGGTCCCGGACATACGAGCGTCCAGCTGCAATTCACTCCTAATGCGAAAAATGGAATTCGAAAAAACGTAAATCTGTTCTGTCGTTAATTGACCCTCATAAAGCCTGACGTTTTCTTAGTGCGTACGCTGTAAGCGAATTAAATCAATTTTCAAAATATTCGTATCACTTATCCATTATATATTTCCATATGCTTCGAATTAACTCTGTTTAAATACTGACAAGCCTTTATTAAAAGCGTTATAATTCAGATATCTAAATGTACAATGTAAGAAAATAAAACTAATCTTTTAGCATCTTGACATCACTTCTATTCATATCCTTCTCTCTTTTCCCTATATGCTTTAAGTGAAGCGGTTCTCGAGATATTTGCAAAAAACTTAGAAAAAGGAAAAAAAGTTCTTTTGTAACCTGATTGGTTACCTGTGTACTGCATCATGACGTTGTGTCAGTTCACTTGAAGCGGAAAGCACAGGCATTTGCATAGCGAATAAGCACGATAGCGAGCTCGCGTCAACGAGTAGTGGGGCTCCGGTGCCTCAAAAAAACTGAAGCCCATGGGACCGATGGGATTATTTCCTGTGACTGCAATAACCTTTCTTTGGCATTAACAGGAGCGTCATCTGAAACGCGACTGTATATCGCGAAGTAGTATCGCAAAGTTTTTAGAGCAATGTAAATGGAAAAGCATTGATTATCAGATACTTTTAATCATACACATCCATCATCCATGTATGCAATTTTTTTTGAAATTCACCAATTAAATAAATAGTTCGCAATAATTTTACAGAAAGTTAATTGGGGAGTCAGTTTCACGCACAAAAAAACCTGGAAAAGATCTTCGAATATTGGTGGTGAGGGAAAATTAAAAATTGGTCAGGAAAAAAGTAGAGAATTTTTAAAATAAAGATTCGCGGTAAGTTTGACATAATATACTCACCAGTAATTCAGTTTTTTTAAAATATTTTTTTTCATTTGCTTCCTGCTGAAGGTTACCTTTTTAGTCATACCTTTATTTATTTTTCTTAATCCAAAATTTTTGTTAGAACGTTATCGTTTCTGGTTAAAAATTCACCTTTTTGGGTTTAAAATTTATGATTCAGAAAGTATTAGAATTGTCGGAAATTTGACATCACAGTTTTTAACGGATCTCCACGTATCGAGACCCCCTGAATCCGAAAATCAAGTTTATACGATAGCGTCTGTCTGTCCGTCCGCCCGGCCGTCCGTGAAAACGATAACACTCGAAAAAATGAACGAATCAAATCCATCTTTGGCACAATTTTTTCAGATCCTAAAAGAAAGGACGAGTTCATTAAAAACCCATTTTTGATAAAAATTCAAAGAGTGAGCACATTTTGAAAAGTTTTGACACGACTTTTTTCTGAATTTAAAAATTCTACTTACGGATATTTATAATATTTAAAAAATCAACAGTTTATCCTGATGACTCCTATCGATAAAAAAAATTCTCAGAGTTATAGCATTTTCAAAATTTTTTGAATCAACCGAAAATCGAAATTTTAAGCCAAACTACACATAATATGAAAAAAGTCAAGAGAAAAAAAAGCATTTCTTTTTGAAAGGCCTACAAGATTATTATAACAAATTTTGGGATTTTCTTTAAAAATCAAAAATTCAAATTTCGATTGCACAAAAAATAATGAAAACCAAAAAATTCCATTTTGTGATGAAACTATGTAGGACACGAAAAAAGATGAATTAAAAAAAATTGTTATCTCAAAAAAGAACTACAATTTCGTTAAGAATCACTTCTTGATAGGACGCGTACTTTTTGTTTTCTTCGTGAAAAATAACATTGAAAATAAAAAATAAAATGAAAATGTGTGGAAAATCGACGAAAGTAACGAGAAATTCGAGCGCGCAGCGCGAGTGTCACAATGAGAATGTGTACCTCAAAGCCTACAGATCTTTGAGGAACTTAATCTTTGAGTATACTTAATTAAATAGAAAATTCAGAATATGAAGACGCATAAAAATACTGCCATCTAAAAGAGATCTTTTTGATTAAGTTTAATTCAAGCATTCCAAATGTAAAAAATAAATATTTGAGCGCGAAGCGCCAGATCCAGCCGCCGTGCGCGGGGCGCCCGATGAGAACGTGCCCGCTAAGAGGGCAGACTTTTTCTTTCAAATTTGCCTTTTTAATTTAATAATTCATCTATTTCGGTAGAAATTAAATCTTTCTTGGATGGAAATGCAAGTTTTTGTTTGAAATTTCAAGAATTTTGTTTAAAATCCTTCCTTTTGGTTGGAAATTCAACTATTTTGTATAAAATGTACTTTTTGTTAAAAACTTATACTTTGATGTTGAAAAGTCAAACTGAAATTTTTTTTGGGTAAAAATTAATTTTTTTAAAATTTGTATTATTCATTTAAAAATTAATCTGTTCTAGTAGAAATTTCAAAGTTCTTCGAAAAAAAACTCAACGGTTTAATTCAAAATTAATCTTCTTTGTTAAAATACTTTTTAGTCGAAGATTCGTATTTTCAGTTGAATATTTTATTTTGATATTTTACAAATAATGATTTTAACTTAAAAAGATAAACGTTAAATTCAACCCAAATTCTGACAAAAAATTAGGTTTTAATAAAAGTGTGCAACTTACTATGGAAAATTTTTATTTTTTAAAGAAACTATTCTTGTTTACTTAGTTTATTTATTTACTTTATTGAATATTATTATTTTGTAATTGCCTATTCATAAATACTAATTTTTTAAAAATATGTGGATTTATTTAAAACTGTAAATACTAATTTTAAAAAAGGCTATAGAAATGAAAGGCACGAAAAATCAGTAAGTTAAAAAAAGAAACAGATGGCTTAACAGATTTAATTTTTTTCAAAATAGTGAGATTGTAATTACGTGACACTTGAAAATAGGCTAAACTCACAAATTTGTTTATTTCTGTGCATATCAGAACGGTAAAACACACATTGACTTCCTTGTTTTTATTTCCTAACGTTAAATGCGTAAACAATTTGAAATTCGAGAATAACAAATATTTTAACAATAAAAGTATATAACAATTTTAAAAAGATTTGAATAAATTAACGAATTATTATATCCATATTTTTTTAATTTGATTTTATTGATAATGTATATCATCTATAATAATATCTACAAATTATTAGTAAAAAATCTGCAAATTTTGTTTGGGTGAACAACTTTTTTACATTCTCATTCTAATGAGAAGGTATTGGTTTTATGTACAATTTCACTTTGTCGGTTTTCATCAAATTTCCATGTTTTGAGACCTACTGAGTCAGAAAACACGATTTTTACTAAGGTGTTTGTCTATCTGTAGTTTGTATTCTGTAGGCACGATAACTTTCGAAAAATTTATCAGATTGGATTCTGCTTTGGCACATTTTTTTGAGGCCAAAAAGGAAAGAACAAGCTCGTAAACCAGCTGTTTTGGATCAAAATCCAAAAAGTAAGCACGTTTTCAAAATGTTTGAAACCACATTTTTTAAGAATTTCAAAATTATATGAATGGTTATGCATAGTTCTCAGAAACTCAAACAATTTATCCAAATCACTTTTTTCTATAAAAAGAAAATTATCAGAGTAAGAGCATGTTCAAAATCAAAAAAAAATAAAAATGAACATTTTAAGCCAAGCAACGCACGATAAGAAAAAAAGTTATTAGGAAAAAAAGTCATTAGAAGAAAAAGATTTATTTTTGAAATCCCTACAAGATTATGATTACAACTTTTTTAATTGAATCGAAAAGTTGAAAATTCCAAATTTGATCGTACCAAAAATAATGAAAAATAAAGAAATTCCACTTTTTGGTCAAACTATTCAGGATGTGAAAAAAATTAATGAGCTAAAATTGCGCACCCTGGAAAGCCCTACAAATTTATAATAAATGACTTTTCGATAGGACGCGTAGATTTTGTTTTAGTCGTAAAAAACAACATTAAAAATAAAAAAATAAAGATTTTTTGGGCTAGCGACACAAGCTACGAAAAAAATGAGAAAAAACTTTTTCATCCCAAAAGAGCTATAATTTGTAATAGGACACGTATTTTTTGCTTTAGAAACAAAAAATAACATTCAAAACAAAAATATTAATTTTGTTGGAAAAAATACACAAGGTACAAATTAAAATTAACGAACAAAAAATATTCGTCTGAAAAGATCTATAAATTTATTATTAATCCTTCTTAGATAGGACGAGTAGATTTTCTTTTAATTGTAAAAAACAAGATTAAAAATAAAAAATGGTAAAAACAAGGAAATAAAAATTATTATGATTTAATTTGTATGCATATTATGAATTGTTATGATATAAATTTATTGAAATGATACATGTTTCAGCGCAGCTTAGAATACAATTTAAAGCAAAATAAGAAGCAAATATAAAAACAATCATGATAAATACAATTTGCTCTTTATTTTGCAATTTTTTAATAAGCAATCCCAGGCAGAGTTACATAAAAAATGTATTATATTTGGTATAGAAGTATTGTGTATAATGTAGAAAAGTTGAGTTTTTTGACAAAATCGAGTGCGAAGCACGAGATACGTGATTTCGTTAAAGCCGAAAGAGCTTTAACAAAAGAGAGTTCAAAATCGCAAAATTACAGTTGTCGGTCCGTTGACCTTTGCTTCTAACACATTTTATAAAAATAGAATTCAAAGCAAATTTGTAGTGCTTTTTGAGATGAACTTTTGTGTATTTTTTAAAAATTATTTTATCGAGTAAAAATTTAATTGTTTTATGTTTGGTTAAAAATTGATCTTTTCCAGTCGAAAATTCAACTATATAATTAAAACTTCATTTATTTTGAAAAAATAATCTTTTTCGATAGATATTTAATCTTTTCTATTCAGAATTCATAGCTTTGGCTTAAAAATTAGTTTCTTGTTCTACTTAATTTTCAACTAAAAATATAATTGTATCATGTTTGTTTTAACATTAATCTTTTTCATTAGAAAACTTTACTATTTTTTAAAAACTTTCTGTATTTTTGGAAACATTGTGTTTTGTGGTGATTATTTCACTTTTTTCGTTAAAAACTCAACCATGAGTGGTTTAAAATTTTATTAAATATTAAAATATTTGGTTTAAAATGCATCCATGTGGTAAAAATTATTCGTTTTTGGTAGAAAATTAATATTTTTGGTAGAAAATTCATTTCCTTGGTGGAAAATTTTTTTAGCGAAAATTATTTTTTTTTAACGAAAAATCTAACAAAATTTTTTTCGAAAATTTTTCTTTATAGAGCGTCAATCTTTTTGGTAGAAAATTTATGTGTTGGTTTAAAAAATGTAACTATTTTATTGAAAATTCATTTTATTTACTTGAAAACTTGTTCATCTAACTTAAAATTACCCCATTCTATTTTTGATTGAAAAGTGATCTATTTTAGTTAAAGTTATTCTATTTTTTGACAATGTGTTTTCTTTAGTAGAAAGATAATCTTTTTATAAGAAATTGAAGCTAGCAGGTTGAAAATTTATGTATTTGGTTTATAAGTTATTCAATTTTGATAGAATATTAATTTTTGGTTGAACTTTCATTTCTTTGGTTGAAAATCGGGTTTTTAATTAAAAATTAATTTTAATAACTTAAAATTTAACCGTTTAATTTTTTGTCGCATTTTTGATAAGGATATAATCCTTTTGGTTGGAAATTCACCTGTTTGGTTGATAATTTAATTATTTCGTTAAAAATTTATTTTATTTAGTTAAAAACTTATTTTTCTAACTTGAAATAAAATTTCATTCTATTTATTACTAACGCGTATCTTTGCAGTTAAAAATCATTTCTTTTGAAGAACATTTGTCTTTTTTTTTGTTAGAAAATTCACGAAGTGGAAGTGTTCTATATGCTCAACTTTGCGTAAATATTTAGTTTTTATGATTAATCGCATATTTACATTTTGAAAACTAAATGCAGGATTACTTAAGATAACTGCAATTGAAAAAATTTGTATTTATCTGTTAACGAACGACAAAAGTATTTGGTTTTCATTTAAATAATTTTAAATATTTTTAAATAATTTAAACGCTTAAAATTTTGTCGTGTCAAATATAAGTTTTTCAAATTTATACAATTCTAAATTTAAACCTTTTTTTATAAGTAGTTATATAATACGAAAGTTTTTAATTAAAATAACATCATGTTAACAAAATTAAAAATTATTTGGATTTGGCTTAAAGAATTCGAAAACACTTGATCGACTATAAATTTACAATACTTAAAATCGCAGCTTTTAATTACCTGTTCTTTTCAATTTAGATGAATTGTTCAAAATTAAATCATTTCGAAATGGAAACCTTAATAATTAAAGAAATTTTAAATTGTAAACGTTTAAAGAATAATCTCAATAAAACTTCATAAATGAGAGAATTTCAAATTAAAGCATTCGTTTAAAATTTAGAAATTAATGATTAGTTTAAGTTTGAATAACTCAAGCTTTTACATTTTAGTTTTAAATTTATATTAGTAACAGTGTTTTTTAAGGGCCTTGAAAAAAGTATTTAATTTGTAAGGTTTTTGCTAATAAAAAGAAAAACTATACTTTTTAACTATACTTTCCAATAATGTTAAATAAATGTTAGACAGATCCTAATTTTAACTTTTCTGTTCTTCAAATTTCTATTAAAGTTAAATTCTGTTGACAAAACATTCAACAGTTGATATTGCAGCCAAAAAAGATGAACATGCAACCAAAAAGAATGACTACTAATAAAACGGGTTAATTTTCAACCAAATAATTACATTTTTAACTAAAAATATAAATTTTTAACCAATACGATTAATTTTATAATAAAAAGACAAATTTTCAGTTAAAATATTAATTTTGAACCAAAGAAAATAACTAACTTTCACTCGAAAAGATGAATTTTCAACTAAAGTAAAGAATCTTAAAAAAATGTATAGACCGTTATCACAATTCAATCCCTTCTTTTTTTGCTTACAGATTTAGCTTTTCTTAAAAAAAAATATCATATTTTCTATAAACTTGTGTGTCTGAATTCCGAATTATTTTTGTAGTTCCTGTCTCACTTAAATCACTCAAATTGAATAAATTCACCGTCTGACTATAGAAACAGCTTGTAACTCCATAATAAATTGTTTATTTATTTTTTTTTTAAATATTCAGTTAAAAACATTCCAATAGCTACTTATAAGCTGCTTTCCACTTCTTCCAAAATATTCAGTCAGACAGTCAGATAACGAGAAATCGGCCAGATGACTAAAGCACTTGTCGTCATTTGACGTCATTTTATTGAAAATCCATGATTCTAACTAAAAGTTAATTTATAAGGAGAAGGAAAGACTGAGAAGAAAGCAGCTGAAGGAAGAAGTGAAAGAAATACTAAAAAGGATTGATGCGAAGGTAGAGGTAGAAGAAGTTAGAAATTTAGGAAGGGAAGAGCGAAGAGGGGAGAGAATGGTTCTGGTAAGACTAAAGAAATGTGAACATAAGAGGGAAGTGATGACAAAGAAGATGTTATATGGAAGCTCGGGGAGAATAGAGGATGATTTGACATGGGTAGAAAGGAAGATGGAGTATAATTTAAGGAAAATAGCAGAAGAGGAGAGAAAAAAGAGAAGAAAAACATGGGTCAAGTATGGCAGGGTACCGATAGGCGGAGTATGGTGGGATTGGGATGAAGAAAGGGAACAGATAGTAAGAAACAAGGTGCAGGGAAACTAGGAGAGAAAGGAACGGGAGATAGGAAAATACGGAATGGTAAGATGAAAAAAGAGACGAAAAACGAAAGTAGGGAAGAATTGAAGATATGTTACTGAGATATAGCACGATTGGAGAGAAAGGGTAGGAAGTTTAAGAAAAATTTGACTCATTGGGATGTAGTTATAATGATGGAGACGTGCCTAGATGAAAAGGGATAAGAAAGAGTAAGGGGAAGGTTACCAAGAGGTTACAAATGGCAAGTGCAAAATTCAAAGTGGAAGAATATAAAGGTCAGAGCAATAGGAGGAATGGTAATAGGAGTGAGGAATGAATGTGTAACAGGCAAAGATAAGAAAAGAGGAAAGAACAAAAAGAAGGATGAATAGTAGAAGAGGTAATGATGGGAGGAGATAAGTGGAAGGTAGTGGGGGTTTATGTGAACGGTGATATGCAGGAGAAAGCAGAGGATGTAAAAGAAATGATTAAAGAAAATAAAGAAGACATTAGGCTGATTATGGATAGGGATTTCAATGCGAGAAAAGGAGACAGAGGAGGAAGGGGATTGGGAGAAGAGAGAGGAAACAATCCAAAGATAAGGTACTGAATGGGGAGGGAAAAAATTTGTTGAAGATCTTGGAGGAATTTGGATGGCTTCTCTTAAACTGAAATACAAAGGGAGATGAAAAAGGAAAATATACACTCGCAGGAGGTGAACAGGGAACGGTAATTTATTATGCGACAGTGAATGATGAGGTAAGAGAAAAAGTCAAGAAACTAGAGGTAGGTGATTATATTGATTCGGATGACTTTCCCTTAATAGTGACATTAGAGGTACAAAAAAGTAATGATAATAATATGAATAAAAGAGGGGCAAAGGTAAAAGTGTAGGAAAAGGGGTTTGGTCAAAGGAAGAAAAAGAACAGTTTAGAGAAAAGGTCAGAAATATGAAAATGGGAAAGGAAATGTGGACGAGGAGATGGAAAAAATGATAACAGAAATAATAATAGGGAAGAATATAAAAAAAAGAAAGAGTATACAGAGTAGAGAGAAAAGTTAGAAAGGGAGGGAAATATAGTAGAGAATTAGATGAGGAAGAGGACATAACAAAGGAAGAAATAGTTGAGGTTTAAGGAATAATGAAAGATGGAAATGCACCTGGTATAGATGAGATTCCAAATGAAGTATGGAAATATGGAGGGAACGAACTAGAGAAATGGGCATGGATAATGTGTAATCGAGTATAGAGAGAAAAGGGGTGGCCAGAGTTATAGAAAGAAGAAGTAATTATACCAATAGTGAAGAAAGGGAAAGGAGAGGAGGTTAAGGATTACATGGATGTGACGCTGATGCCAACACTGTATCAGGTATATGTAACTGTGTAATCGCAGAGGTTGAAGATAGAAGTTGAGGAAAAAAGATAGAGCCGCCGAATGAGACAGGGTTTAGAAAAGGAATGGGGATAATGGACAACATATATGTTCTGAACTATCTAGTAAATAAGAGGATTAAAAGGGGAAAAGGGGCAATTACAGCAATTTTCGTGGGCTTAAAGGCGGCGTTTGGCTCATTAGACCGAGGAGAGATAGAAAAAGTTATGGTAAAAAAGGGTATAAGAAAGGGATTAATAATGAGAGTATCGGAAATTTCTAGAGTTGACTTGAAAGAAGAAATGAGGAGAAAAGGATAGGGAGGAGTTAGGATAAGGAAGGAAAAGATATATAGACTGCCATACGAGGACGACATAGTGTTGACGGCAGAGTATGAAGAAGGGATGGCGGGCTTAACTACAAGATTAGAGAAATACTCAGATAGAAAAAAGCTAAATTTATATTTAAAAAAGACAAAGATAATGAAGTTTAGAAAAGAAGGGGCAAGGAAGAAAGAATGGACGGGGAGATGGAAGGGAATAAAGTTAGAAGAAGTAAAAGAGTTTAAATATTTAAGATATATCTTGCAAACGAATGGAGATCATAGAGCTCATATAAGAAAAAGGATAAAAAAGCAGCAGGGTTAATGAAACAGATATGGGGAATAGGAAAAACAAGGTAACAAAAAGTTGGAGAATTAAAATGTGGTTATTAGACACTAGGGGCCGACTGGAGAACGTCAGGATATACAATGAGAGAATAAGCACTTAGAGATAAGTTAAGTATTAGAGCGGGAGAAAGGGCATGGAAATTTAAGACGAAGCTGTGGGGGTAAAGGGGAGGGGGAGTTGGCGAGAAAGTGTTTGATGTAGCTGGAAGAGAGGAGAGGGAGGGTGATCGAATTAACGCGATGGAAAAAAGAGAGGAGGGAGTTCTTTACTGCTAGAAAAATAAAAGACGGGACTGGAGTAAACTAGAACAATTGAAAGAAAGGAGAGGAGAAAACAATTAATAGAAAGATGAGGGCTGACTGAGGAATCAAAATACAATAAATGGTACAATATGATAAGAAATGAAGGAGTACCAAAGTATTTAGAAAAGGGATGGAGAGAGAATAGGTGGAACAGAATAGCAAGATTTAACTTGCGAAATGAGGTAAGGGAGGGAATGTATTGGGGAAAAGAAGACAACAGAAAGTGTAGAATATGTAAATGGGAGGATGAAACATGGGAGCACATATGGGAAGGATGTAGGAGAGGAATTGAAGATAAAGGAAGCTGGCAAGAGAATGTGGTTAAGATTTGAGGAGAGGATGGATTAGGAGAAGAATGGATGAAGGAGTTGGACGGTGCTAGAAGACGAATAGGAGAGAATGAAGGAATGCATAGGAAAAAAGGCAAATACAAAAGTGAATGAAAAAGGAAACGAAAGTCGCTTCGATTAGAAGCGTAAAGAATGTAATTAATGGTTATGCAAAAGTTAAGTAGACTAAGATGCGTTTGCGTTCTCATGCTCTCTCTCTCTCTCTCTTGCTTGCACTCAATTAAACAATTTTGAATTGAAAATCTTAATAATTAAAGCAGTGTTGAATTGTAAACGTTTAAAGAATAATTTCAATGAAACTTCATAAATGAGTATCCACTTTTTCCAAAATGTGCGGTCAGACAGTCGGATGACGGGAAATTGGTCAGATGACTGAAGCGCTCGTCGTCGTTTAGAAGATGTTCTTTTTGATTATTATTTTTCATTTCATTGATTCCCTAAGTGAACTGTAAATAAACTACTCTACTTTTTTATATAGCTCTTATTTTTAATAAACATACATGCACAACAAATGATAAAATCAGTGTTTCGCTCAAAATAAAACTAAATACGCAAAAAGGCCTATTACTAGAATTTTTAGTACAGAAAGGAGAGGATTGAAGATAGAATTAACGAGATGGGAAAAGAAAGAATTTCTTTAGGAATAAATATAAACGAAATGTGACAGTTTATAAGAATTGTAGAAAAGAGATAGGAAAATATAATTATTCGCAGGATGATGATGACTGCAGAATAAAAAAAGGTAAACGATGATAAAAAATGAGTAAAAAAGTACTTAGAAAATTTAGAATAATGAAGATAAACAAAAATAGCCAGATATTGACTGGGAAACGAGGCAAGGGAAGAGATGCACACGCGACAGGGGGATGTGTCCTGGCCACTTCAGCATATCAAGAAACAAGTAAAGCGATAAATTGCAGTACATCAACGGCCTAGGTGGATAACTGCTTCACGTTGAGTAAAATTGCGACACGGCCCTGATGTGTATTGGGAAAAGAAGGAGAACATAAATTGGAGAACGTGGGGCTACCTCTTGAGATCGGAACTCTCGAGAAGAAATCAGACTCGGCTCAGCTCGGTGGGTGGAGTCGGGCGTTAGTTCGACTCACTGAGGCAGCGTTTGTATCACAAGCGTTTGAGTGGGTAAATGCTTCGTGGTGTGAATGCTCCACGCTTGCCGAAAGATTTCCAAGATTTCTAAGAGTTCCTCAAAGAGTTCTCCTAAAATTTCCAGAAGTAAATGAAAGAATCGGAAGGAGCTAGAAGAAGACAGTGTTTTAAGAAACGAAAGTCACGGAACTCCTACGGGGAAAAGTTCTAAATAAAGAAGGAATATTGAAAAAATCAACTGAATTATTTGACGTAAATAAAATGTTGCGAAAGTAATTGAAGTAAGTCTTGCAGACTCTGTTTTTTCTATTATGCAGAACTTCTTTACACTAGACTCTAAACAAAGTTGCGCCAGAATCATCACATTAATGTAGTCACTTATACTTGATTTGCGAAAATAGTTAGCTTAAAAAAAATTTTAACTAATGAAGCTTGTTTGTTTGATCTGAGATACTCTGCAGTAAAAATGGCTTCGTTAGAGATTATTTTCTTATCAATGATGATTATAAAATTCTTTGCAACATCATCAGCTAGCTGTTTAGGATTCAATAGCCGTATAAAACCTATGGGAATCATACAAGTACTCCATGGATACGGCACGTCCATAGCAGGATGATCAGGAACAAACTGTCCAAAAGAAGTCGACTTTTTTTATGATAGATTTGAAGTGACTGAATCATCAAAGCCTTATAGACATTGTACAAATGAGAAAACTTTCTAAACATTAAACAAAAAAAGAATTACTCAAGCTTGAGTTTCTAAGATGGAATATCATCCTCTTTTTGAAGGGATTTCAGGTCGTATTAAATTGGTCGTGCCAGATTTTCAAGTGCCAGCCTGAAATTTGCCAATCAACTGGACACTGGAATTCAAAAATACGTATATCTGTACTATCGTGAGCATGCTGATCAAGCCTGAAATTTTCTTAGGGCATACAATGTATGCAAAAAAAACTAATTTTATATCATAAAAAAAGATATAAAAGGTTATCACAATAACTATTCTTTACAGAAAAATACGACAATTCCTACTGGTCTTCTGTATTTTTTATACGAGTCATAGAGGTTTCTACCCACCCCTCAAGATACTTTGAAAAAGAAAATTGGTATCCTTTGGACGTATTAATGAAGGAAAGATTTTTCTGCAAGAATGGAACAGTTTACCATTTTTGTTTGTATAATTTGCCACTTTACTTCCTGGAGAAGTTTTACCAAACCGTTTGTCCCTTCTTCTTCGGATTCGGTACAGAAGCGAAACTAGGAGTGCTAAAGACTTAAATAAATAAACATCTGATACGACATTAAATTTATATTTATTCTCCCTCACGCGTCTTCAACCATGTCGCTTGAATATTATTTGATAAGACTTTTTGATATTTATCAAGAACGTATATTCACAATGTCTTATTCATAATTCCAGAGCCATAAAGCGACGGCTGAAACCTGTTGTTTTCCATGTTAATATTTATCGATGATTCGAAGTTCGATAATTCGAATTTCTCGATAATTCGAAGAAAAATGTATGCCACGTCGTGATGATAACCTTTATAATTCAAAGTATAGCAGTGAGTAAGTAAGAACTGCGACGAACTTATGTTTAGAACTCAGACGGTTGCATGTGATTGGTCCGTTGCGAGTGGTGAGAGTTGGCGTGTGTGATAAGGGTGGAGCTGCTAATATAAATGAAGATTGTGTGCTCGTGTATTTCAATGTTGATAGGACTTAGACCTTATCAATTTCGAGAGTATGGAGAAGATCAAGTATACAACATTATCATTGAGAGAGAAAGTAAAACTCATTCTATGTGTCAAGAAAGGAGTTAAAAGGTAGAAGGTCATTGTTGCTGATTTCGGGATTCCTGCCAAATCTCTGACTTCCATCATCAAGAACAAGGAGAAGATTTTGGCTGCTTCTGTAAATTCTTGTTTCCAACTGGATCGGAAACGCATGAAGACATCTCATTTTTCATTGTTGGAAAAGATCGAGGTTGATGTAGATGAAATCTGCTCGGAACCAGAATATTCCTTTGCCTGGTCCTATAGTACAAGAAAAAGCTCTGGGTGGTTAGAAAAGTTTAAGAATAGGAATGGAATCATCTATAGGACATTTAATGGCAAAAGTGCTTCTGTTTCGAAAAAAGACTGAGAAAAGTTTCTCACCGACATTTTCCTTAGCTTGTTAGAAGTGTATGCAATAGAAAATATCTTCAATGAAAATGAAACAGGTCTTTCTTTCAAATGTTTACTAGATAAAACTCTGATATGTACGGGTGACAATTGCCATGGTTATAAGAAAAGCAAAGATCATGATACTGTGATGGTCTGCGTTAATATGTCTGGTTTCATAAAACTGATCATGAGTTTCAAAGAGGAAATCGGAAAGTTCTCCTACTTGTGGATAATTGTCCAGCTCATCCGAAAGTCTTAATTCAAACTTCTGTGAAGCCATTGGGCTTCACAGAAGTAACTTTCGAAGATTTGATTGATGTATACACTAAGGTCATTATTGCCAATGAACCTACAGATAATGAGATATTGCATAGCATAAAGGTACAAGGACCTTCAAAATCTGATGACGACAATGATGCCGAGAATCAGGCTGTAAAACCACCAAGAAAATTAAGAGATGCTGAAGTTGGTTTAGCAATTACTTGTAGGTTTCTTTCTGAACAAAGTAATGTACCGAACACAATCTTCGCTGCTTTAGACATTATCTAAAACTTTACGAGAGAAAAAGTTGCATCAATCAGACAAACATTAGTAATTTTTTTGGGCATTATAATATTAACTGGAAAAACATTTTCACACTGCCCGCATTGAATGTACTTCAAGGGAAATTCATAATACGTTCTATGGTACGTATAATAAACGTATAAACGAATTATGTGCGTTTACACTCTTATGTTCGATGATTCAAATTTTCGATAATTCGAAGTTTTTCTCGGTCCCGGAGCACTTCAAATTATCGAGGTTTCAGTATATACTATATATATATTCAGATATTTTAAATGAAATATCTGAGCTATTCTAAAATACATTTGTCTCTCATTCCTGCTCTAGTAGAAGAAGTAAATATTCGAATTATTAGTATAAAAATCAAAAGTGAAACCGTAGGTGATTTGCGCAATGAGTTGTCGTAAAAATATTAATACCTGCTTTTAGGAAAAATAATTTTATAATTGTAGAGAGATACGTTATAGGACAGGTCAATGACACTTTCTTCTCTCAGGTGGATACCTTTTTACAATAGACACCTGTTATTTTCAGAGTGTTAATCCCTTAGTATAATGAGGCTATAGCCCTCGCACGGAGTCACTTGGGGACACTCCAAGCTAAATATAATTAATAATTATGAGTCTTTTGTCTCTATATGTCCTGTCGCTCAGGACATAATACGTAGGTGCGAAAAGAGGCTACTCAAGACGTTCGATTGCGTAGTGAGCGTCTCGGGCCGCTCGGTCTAACGGTCGCTTTATTGTCACGCCTCAGCAGGAGGCCGGAAATGCAAGGGCGAGTGCCAACGAGCCTTTAATATAATATTTCGACCGACACTTAGTTCGTGCTTCTTTTCTCGAGAATTTTAACTCTCGGTCCAATCTTCCCTCGACGAAACCTGTTTTCGACGGAGTATAGAGGTTTTGAGATCTCTAAGTCTCTCTTGCATGAATAGTGGGGTGAGCGATTGACCCTAAATATCTCGACTCTTTTCGATAGACGGAGTTACAGGGATTTCACCTGTAGTCGCTCAATAAACGCAGAGTAGAATATTCTAAGGATAACATCTTTATAAAATAAGGCCTCTGCCTGCAAATACCGTAAATAATTTTAACCGCGGGAATTTGACCCTAAAAGAATTTCAAAAAAGCTCGTAAACTCGGATACGCTCTTTAAAACATAGTAATATTCTGATATTTTACTCTGATACGCGAGCATCGCTTTGAAATTGAATCTCTTGTCTCAACAGCTCCAGAAGAGATTATCCATCGGGGCACTCTTAGAGAGAAATCAATTCGAATAAGATTTCAATAACTTGAAGTCTTATTCTTTATAAAGAGCGAATTATCGGACAAGTTCCAGAGGGTTTAGGCTCTGGGCTTCTGCTACTGACTCGCTCCTGCGACCTGTACTTTTGAGACACAAGATCCAGAAGACTACTTTTTTGCCCTTTTTATAGTCCTGTTTTCAGCTCTCCCTTCTCAATCTTACGTAACGTCGTCGAGAATAGAGTTGCTGGAATTTTCGCTAAGGAGTTTGTCCTATGCGATACCTTCTTTTTTAGAGGGATCACATAGGAGATACTGTTTTTGCCTATTTACAGGCAACCCTTAAAATTTGAGGGTTACAATATATATTGTAACCCTCGAGTTTTTATGGTGAGGGTGATGTGTTTAGAATGGTGACTCTGGGATACCGGGCGACCTCTCAGAGTACGCAGTCTTATCCTTGCATGCGCAGCTCTACAAGGATGGACGAACCCCTTTCCCCAGCTTCTCGTGGGAACAGCAATGACAACACCAAACATAGTTGTAGTAAGTGCGGTTCAAAACAACAGAACGCGCAGGGCTCCCGACAATGGGTCAGCCAACAATGTCGAAGCGACTGAATCACGACTTGCTAAAGTGTTACGATGCGAGTGTGGCCCCTGAACGGGGTTACATGGCACGGCTACATGCTCTGTGGCGCAAGAAACACCCGGAGCTATCGCACTTTTCGCAGCATCGTCTGCGAAATTACGCTGAAATACTGCGTAAAAGGGACTATGTAAGCGGAGCGCCTAGTCTACCACTGCTAGAACAAGCCGGCAACAGAGAAATAGAGACGACACTAAGACCAACAGCGGGCAGGCATCCAATAGATGAAGAGCGATGCTTTGCGACCTGGAGAAACATCAACACCAAGGTTTCTCTCAAGCCTAAAGATCTGGCTGAAATGGATGACGAGCTTCGTAGACATTTTTCAAAACAATCCCTATCATAAATAAACTACCCTAAAAATTAAATATGCTCTAATCTGAAAATTGGTCACACAAAAATTGAAGGCTCATTTTGGGCTCTCCAATGCCCTCAAAATCAATTTTTCAAAACCATCCCTTGCTATTAAAAAACTACCCCTTACTTGAAAGTTCCGGTATAGTGCACTGAATATGCACTAATCATAAAACTGAGTACATCAGAATGAAGACTAATTGAAGGCTCTTGTTTGACTTACGGCGAAATTTTTCAAAAACAACCCCTATCATAAATAAACTACCCTAAAAATTAAATATGGTCTAATCTGATAATTCAGTACACCAGATTTGAAGCCTCATTTTAGGCTCTCCAACGCCCCCAAAATCAATTTTCCGAAACCATCCCTTGGTATTGAAAATCTACCCCTTATTTGAAAATGCTGACAAAGTGCACTGAATATGCACTAACCATAAAGCTGAGTACATCAGAAATGAAGGGTCATGAAAGGCTCTTGTATGCCCCACCAAGAAATTTTTTAAAAACTACCCCTACCATAAATAAGCTACCCCAAAAAATTAAATATGCTCTAATCTGAAAATTGAGCACACCATATTTGAAGCCTTATTTTAGGCCCTCCAACCCTCCCAAAATCAATTTTCCAAAACCATCCCTAGGTATTGAAAATCTACCCCTTACTTGAAAATGCTGACAACGTGCACTGAATATGCACTAACCATAAAGCTGAGTACATCAGAATTGAAGGCTCATGAAAGGCTCTTGTATGCCCCACGGCGAAATTTTTCAAAAACAACCCCTACCATAAATAAACTACCCTAAAAATTAAATATGCTCTAATCTGAAAATTGACCACACCAGAATTGAAGGCTCATTTTAGGCCATGCAACGCCTCCGAAATCAATTTTCCAAAACCATCCCTTCATATTAAGAAACTACTACTTACTTAAAAGTCAGAAATTGAAGGCTCATTGAAGGCTCTAGCATGACGCATGACGCAATTTTTCAAAAACAACCCGTATCATAAATAAACTTCCCTAAAAATTAAATATCGTCTAATCTGAAAAATGAGCACCCCAGAATTAAAGGCTCATTTTAGGCTTTCCGCCACACCCAAAATCAATTTTTTAAAACTATCCCTTGCTATTGAAAAACTATCCCTTTATGAAAAGTGCTGATAAAGTGCACTGAATGTGCACTAATCATTAAAGTGAGTACGTCAGAATTGAAGGCTCATTAAAAGGGCTTGTATAACCCATGGCGAATTTTTTCAAAAACAAGCTCTATCATAAAAAAAACCACCATAAAAATTAAATATGCACTTATCATAAAAATTAATACACCAGATTTAAAGGCTCATTGTAGGCTCTCTAACGCCCCTAAAATCAATTTTCCAAGATAACCTCTTGCTGATGAAAAGCTTATTAAAGGCTCTTGTATGATAGACGGCGCATTTTTTTAAACAAGCTCTATCATAAAAAACCACCCTTAAAATTAAATATGCTCTAATCTGAAAATTGAGCACACCAGAATTGAAGGCTCATTTTAGACTCTTCAATGCCCTCAAGATCAATTTTCCAAAACCATCCGTTGACATTCAAAAGCTACTCCTTAGTTTAAAATGTTGATAAAGTGGACTAAATATGCACTTGTTTTCAAACTAAGTACATCAGCATAGAAGGTTCATTAAAGGATCTTGTATGCCTTTAATGAGCCTTTAATTCTGGTGTGCTCAATTTTCAGATTGGAAAATATTTAATTTTTAGGGTGGTTTATTTATGATATGGGTTGTTTTAGAAAAATTGCCTCATAGTTCATGCAAGAGCCTTCAATGAGCCTTCAATTTTAAAGTACTCAGTTTTATGATGAGTGCATATTCAGTGAACTTTCATAGAACTTTTAAGTAAGGGGTAGTTTTTAACATCAAGGGATGGTTTTGGAAAATTGATTTTGGGGGCGTAAAAGAGCCTCAAATGAGCCCTCAATTATGACATAAGCCTGACGTTCTTTTGGCAAAGTGGTACTTCCAACTTTACCCACCTTGACAGTCCTTTCGGTATGCTTCACATATCCTTTAAAAAGCCTTTAAAAAATACGGTTTAATAGTACCCGAAAATCTTTAAAATAATTGAGAGTAACATGCTAATATTGAAATCTATTACAACTTATGTGGAATATTTTTAAATATGCTTCAATATTTCAAATCCTTTGAAACTTTGCACTTAAGAATTCCCGGAGATTGTTAAAAATACAATAAAATTTTTTAATTCTTTACAGTTTCTTCACGTATTAAAAATATTTCGAAAATTCTTTGGGATCGCTTAAAACACCCTCAAGTATTTCAAAACATTTGACATAATTTTAAATTACTTTGAAAATTTTGAAATATTTTAAAAACTACTGAGTATTTTTTTAATATCTTAAATCTTTAAAATACTTTGGTACCACTTAAAATTATTAAAATCTATTATGAATTCCTCAGAATATTTTTATATACCCTAAAATATTTCAAATCCTTTGATATCGTTGGCAGAATTGTGAAGCTGTTAAAATTTTTCTTGGAATTTTTAAAAATACCGTAAAACTATGAAATCCTTGAAAATTCCTTCGAAGTATTGAAACCTTCGAAAAACTCTTTATAACTTTTCAAGTCCCTAGAAAATTCCTTGGCATTTTTTTTAATTCCCCTAAATCTTTTATATCCTTTGAAATTTCTATAAATTATTGAGACATGTTTTTAAAATTCTTTGCAATCTTTTAAAATACCATCGTTTTTTTTTCAAATTCTTTAAAATTTATAAGTTCCTTAAAATTGTGAAAATCTTTTAAAAGTTCTTTAGTATATTTTAAAACTTCTCAAAATATTAAATCCTTTTAAATCGCTTAAAATTACTAAAATATATCAAAGATTCATTGCAAAATGAAATTTGATATAGTTCATGGTATAAAATAAACCTTATACCTTGGAGGTCAATAATGTTAATGCAAAAAAATTATTTGTTTCTTAATTTAATTTTAAGCGCTTTTTTCCTGAAAGGGAAAAGGGGCAGCTTCAAAAGGGAAGGGGTGTGATTTGTGCCTGATATTTAAACACAACACACGCTACTAAATTTCAGCTTTAAAAATTAAATTTGCGACAAAAAAGTGGAATTATCAACAAACAAAAATATGATTTTTCAACGCAAGTGCTATAGTTGATATATTCACAAATATGTATTTTAATTTTTAATGAAAAACTTTTGGATTAAATCAACTATTTAATTTAAATTTAATTTTTCATACACTAGTAAAATTTACGATAGAAATAAATTTTCAACTAAAAAGATTATTTTGCTACAAAAATGTCAGCAAAACGCACGTATTTTCAAGTGAAAAATTTCCATTTTTAACAAAAATATAATAGTTAAATTTGCAGTTACGAAACTGAATTTTCATTCCAACAAAAAAGGAATATTGAACCAAAGAAATGAGTTCCTGACTAAAAATAAAGCACGTATAAATTCAGTATAAAAATAAATGTTGAACCAACCCAAGAAGATAAAATCTCTATAAAAAAGGATCAATTATCCGCAAAAATATAATAGTTGAATTTTCAGTTAGAGCAATTATTATTATTATTATATATTCTAGGTTGAGAATGTTACAGCCCCTGATGCTTGGGTGATCTCGTCGCGCCCCCTTATAAGCCTTAAGCGTGGCCCCAAAGTTCTCTCCATAGAGAGAGGACCGCGGCCGTGCTGTTGGCCGATATTTCAGACTCACGGATACAGAAACTGCCTGAGAGTGTTACATGTTTCCCCGCAATAGCGGGGCAGTGAGAGAAGGTATGAGTGGCAGTCTCATTGTCTTTTCCGTACAGATGACAGAGAAGACTTTCCTTAACCCTATCGTATGTCTGTGGTACCGGAGGTTTCCACGTCCTATAAACATTTCTGTTAGGATTTTAACTTCCTTCCTCCCGAGCTTAAGAATTTCTTTCGCTCGATGAGGGTTTCGCTTTGAGCCCAAGAGTGTTTTAGCCTGTCTGCAGCCAAAGACCGAAGCCCACTAATTCTGATGTTCCTCGGTTAGCCAACTGTTAATATCTTCAGTGACCGACCTACTGGAAATGCCTACAACTATCTCAGGTCCATTAAAATTTTCCTTTGTTGCTATCTTTTCCAACCTGTCCGATATTTTATTGTCCCTGATGCCACTGTGTTTAGGGATCCAGAACAAAGTGACTTGGTTTTCTGCCGCTAGCTTATTCAGTGCCTTAAAGCACTCCCATATTGGAAGCGACGTGGTCGTCATTCCATTCAGAGCCGTGATAGCAACCCTGCTATCTGAGCAGCCGCAGCTTTTTTTAAGGTGAGATGGAGGGGCTCCAATCTTATTAGTGCCACCAGGACCATCATAGGTGTCGACTTCGAGGCACCAGTGATACCTCTCAGAATCAGTCCACTGATTCTTTCCAGTCGGGACTTCACAGTAGAAAGTTCGACCTTGGTCCCCCAGACGACTGCCGCATAGATTAGTCTGGGTCGCAGGATCGCTGTGTAGATCTACATAAGTGTCTCCGGTTTCAAGCCCCAGCTTCTTCCTATGGCTCTCCCACAGAGCTAAAGAGTCGCTACTAGCTTCTTGCACTTGTTTTTCAAGTGCTCGTTCCATGACAGCTTCTTATCCAGGATGACTCCTAGATATTTGGCTTGCC
>NC_046664.1:20133537-20149414 GCF_010883055.1 Belonocnema kinseyi | reverse complement strand
GACAGCTTCTTATCCAGGATGACTCCTAGATATTTGGCTTGCCCTTTGATTTCGAGTTTTCGTCCCCCAGTTTCAATATACCCGTAGTTCCCCACTTGTACCTTCTGGTGAACACAACTGCATCCGTCTTACTAGGATTGACTGATAGCCCAGTCCTCTTACACCATGAATCAACTATTCTTAGTGCTTGCTGCATTACTCCGAAGAGCGCATCCAGATGCTGGCCGCGCACGATAACTAGTATATCACCAGCATAGCCTATGACGTGGAAACCCTGACTCGTGAGTAGATAAAGCAATTCATCCACTACTAGGCACCACAGCAAGGAAGGTAGAACGCCCCCTTGCGGTCATCCCGAGTCAACGGTTCCACATAAAGTGGTGTCACTCTTGGTAGTGTTTAGATTCCTATTGGCCAACATGTGGCAGGTCCATACCCCGACTGCAATAGGCACCGCATGTGCGATTATAGCCGTCCTAATCACCTCTCCTAGAGGCGTAGTAAAAGGCTCCTTCGATGTCCATGAAGGTTCCAATCGCTACACCTTTCTGCTTCAGTTGTCCTTTAATTAGGTCACTGCAGTGCTCAGGGCCGTCTCGGTCGAATGACCAGTCCTATAGGCAACAATCTCGTTGGCTAGCCGTCGTTTCGGACCCAATTGGACCACAGGCGACAATGATGGCTTTAGAGGTGCCGTCTCCCCATCTCCTAACTTTTTGAAGCTCGGAAAATGTGCCTTTATCAGGTGAACCAAGGTATCCCCGTCCGACTCTGAGTATCCCCCATCGGGCAATTTTAGAGTCCCGAGAATAGCATCCTGATTTCGAGAAAGCAGCTTGTCCAGCTTGGCCGCCTCTGCTTCCTTCTCGATATCAGTGCAAAAGTTGGTCCAACTTTCATGCTTTGACTTGCGTATTGCACTCCTATACTCATCCCTCATCGATGTGAATAACTCCACAGTTCCTTCGTTTTGCCAGAACTGGCACTTCTGAACCTCTCTCTGGTTGGCCTGCAAAGCTCTTCGAGTTTCGAGTTCCACCAGTGTGTCTCTCCAGCCTTTTGGACTTTCGAAGGCCGACAATTACTTTCATAAGTGGATTTGATGGCTTCCGTGAAAAACTCGACTACCATCTCCAGGATGTCCAAGTCTCTAATTGACCTGGGCATCCCTGAAAGTGCACTTCTTAGCTCTGTGGAAAACTATCCCCAGGCCGTTCTTCTGGGATTTCTGACCCATTTAGGGCCGGTGGGCACAGCGGCTTTCAACACGAACACTATCAGTAAGTGATCTGAGAGAGTGGGTTCGTCTGAGACTCTCCACTTCCTGATGTTATCTGTAAAACTGCCGGTACAGAGAGTGATGTCAATGTACTTAATATCGAAAAATACCAGAAATTTTTTGAATTTTATCCTTACAACGGGAGCTTTAGGTCTCCTTTTTTATTTGTTTAAATTGATACTCTCGTCAATATAGGTACTTACCAGAGGTTTTCTGAAAAAAATCAAGAAACTGCAATTTTTACCCGTTTTCGAGAAAAATGCATTTTAACCATTGCGAACCTATGGTCATCGAGCCGATGCAAAATTATTTCGAAGCTTCGGTAGCTTCCTGGCAGAGCGCTTGGCTGATAGCCACAAGGCCGAGCGTTCTATTCCCGCTACCTGCATTTTTTATCAAAGTTCTTGTTTATTACATTTTTTCTAAACATTTCATATAATTATTCAATTTAATGATTACTTATTCCTAAATCTTAATAAAAACTCTGTTAATGGTAATTTAATGATAACTCTTTTGGACAATTTTGCGTTTGATTAAAATTACGTATTCTTCAATAGTATAAATTCAAACAAAAAAAGCAGACCTACAGGTTTCCTCGATAGTAGATTATTGTCTTTTGATCAACCACGCACACTGAAAGCTATAAAAATTTTTTTAGAAATTTAATCGTCCTTCAAAGGAGTTAAAACCTATTTTAACATTGTACGTACGCAATTGAGTATGAGAGTAATTAGTGAAATAAAATTCCAGATCCAGACGTTTTATTCAAAATTAAATATAAAATATATGTTAGGCTAGCTTCCAGAGCGCGTGGATGGACAAAACACAGTGGTTTGATAAGGATATTGAGTTGAAACTTGTTCTGTTATTGCCGGAAACTTATTACCAAATAATAACAAATTTTATTTAAGTAATTTAATAAAAATTGTTTTTTCCTTTATAAACTTTTCAGCCTCCAGTAACATAAAAGTAGCAAGGTTGAGGTGTCATCAGATATTTCTTAAGAAACGGATCGTATCTAAGCCCTAAGGCAACACGTTATACATAAAGCAGAGATATTATAAAAATGAGACGAATTGTGTAATGGAGACAAAATGTTCTTGAAGTAATTTTCGCAAGTCATATTGACTCTATTTGAACTACGATACGCAGCTTCTTCGCAGCAAATTCTATCAAAGTTTCCTAACAATTATCAGATTCCTGTAGTCGCTTACTCTTGATTCACGGGAATAGTTTGTTTGAAAAAGAATTTTAGAGTATTATAATCTGGTTATTTGATCTGAGACACTCTGAAGTCAAAATGGCTTCGTGCAAGAAGATTTTCACGCTCACCATTATTATAAAATTATTTGCAACAACATCATCAGCCGGATGTTTCGGAGGTAGGAACCGTGTAGTACCTCGGGGTTCCATACACGTATTGCACAATCATGGCGAGCTCACTGCAGGAAGAGCAGGAATATACTTTTCACACGAATTGGATCGTATTTGTTGTCGAGCTCAAATAGAAGAATTGGAAAATTCATTACTAAGTGATGTATATTTGAGAACTTACAGAACAACTAACAACAGCATAATTTCTGTGGTTCGTGTTTTTGATATGCATCATCCCCCTTCTATTGGAGGCATGGGAGGATGCATTGAAATACTTAACGGTGGTCCCGGTTTCACATACGTCACTATCAGATTCACTACTGATTGGGACAATGGAATACGAAAACACATACATCTGTACTGTCGTGATCATCCTCATCAAGAATAAAATTTTCGAAATCTTTATATCACTTTTGTAGTATATATTTCCTTGTGTTTCCAGTCGAGTCAATTAAAACACTGGCAAGCCAGAAGAAATCACGCCAAATACTAAATTTAAATCTAAAAATATACCAATTCGCAATATATGCAGTGAGCATGTTATCAAACTTTATCAAAAATGTTATAATTTAGATATCTGAGTATACAATGTAAGAAAATAAAACTAATCAACATCTTGACATCACTTATATTAATATACTGATCTCTTTTTTCCATATGCGTGCAATCGACTGCGTTGAAACACTGATGTCTGATAAAAACTTATACATAAGACTATCGAATGTTGCAATAACTATACTGTACAACAAAATACGACATATACACCAAACTCTCGTTTTCAGTCGATCGAAGGGATCGAAACGTAAACAGCTCACGCTCTGCTCTCTTGAGTAACTGTGTGAGCTAGCAGCTCTTGCAAGACTGAAACGTGAAGTAGACGTGAAGAATTCTAATCCGACCTCCATTTCTTTCAACGCAACTCACTTTTGAAATAGATCAAGCGGTTCTCGAGATATTTGCAAAAAACTTTTAAAAAGGGACAATAAAGAGGTTTCTTTAAAACTTTATATACAGTAAATCGGCGATTTAGTGCCCTTTGATTTAATTCTTCTAAGAATTGACGCCACGTCGCGCCACAAATCGGCACTTAATTCTGGATTCACTGTACTAAGTGAAATTTGTATTTTTAATGTGTTGCGTATACCAAACCGGTACCGGGGTAAAAAGCATAGATTAAGGGTGTCTAGATTTCCGGTGTCGGCAGTTCAGGCAAATAATCAATTATTTTTTTAAATTACAAAAATTTTTTACAATGAATATTCAGTATGAAAAAAAAGATTAAGGTGCTTCATTGTACCGCGTACATGCGCGCGTGGGGTGACGTCAGATAGACATTGAAAAGGCGGTTTCAATTAGCTACAATATTTTTTTACTAGTCACAGAGGTGCTTTTTCCCCCATCAGTGAAAAAAGTATTACTTCAGGGCTAAACTCCTGTATTAATATAAGATTCAGTAAAAACAGTCTTGAATTTTACCAAACAATAATTCAATGACAAGTCGCAGGAGTGCCTTCCCGTTCCAAGACAAACTTGTAATACTTTTAAAATATTCCAAGATAGAATTATACCAGTTTATACTTTTTTCGAAATCCAGGTAAAACTGGTCAAAATAACACCTACATTTTTAGTTGAAAATATGACAACGTAGAGAAGTGGACTTTGGAGTACCTAAGATTCAGCTAAATAAAACTCTGATTCGAGAAAAGAAATCACCCGTAAGAAATATTTCATCATTACGAACTATTCTTTAAGGGGAAATTCTGGTTATCCGTGTCTTTCTTTATTTCCCAAAAAATTTAATTTTATAGTAAAAATACAGTGTGTCTTCCAAATTTTTTACAGTGTAAAGTGTAGAGGTTGAACTAATGAAAAAATTGATTAATGAAAAGAATTGATAATAGTTACATTTTCAGTTAAAGGAATGGAAATTTAACTCAAATCATGAACCAAAAAAAATGAATTTTCAAGTAGCCAAAACATCCCATGCTATATGTTCGAAGACACAAATCGGGGATCTATTTTTCGTGTAGCAGATATATCTATAAATTTGAATTCGAGTAGGAAAAAAGACGGTATTTTATTTTCGAGAAATATCAAAATCGGCCAACTGCCTTTCATCCACCGAAGATACAGGAAAATTGTTGAAAAATTCTTATTTTCATTTAAATATACGGTTCTATAGTTTTCTTGCGTCAACTTTTTGTAGTTAATGCCGCAAAACACGCACTCTGAAAGATATGAAGAATTTTTTTTTAGAAATTTAATCTTTATTCAAAGCAATTAAAGCTTTTTTGGCATTGTACGTACTATATTGTGTACGAGTAATTAGTGAAAGAAAATTCCGGAACCGGGCATTTTAATGAAAATTAAAATATAAGAAATATGTTTCTATAGCTTCTAGAGTTCTTGGATGGAAAAAACGCGATTGTTTGATAATAATATAGAGTTGAAACTTTGTCGAGTATTGTTCAAAATAAAAAACAAGTAATTAGGGGGAGGGGAATTGAGAATCGGACGTTCAGAGGAAAATTAGATTTTTCTAAAAATATTTCTTCAGCTTTCAAAATTCCTAATTGAGTAGACGACCGTTTTTCAGCAATGATGTTGAGTTCAAATTTGTTCGGTGTTTAAACTTTAGTCTTATTCAATAAGTAATTTTTTTGGATGAAGAATGGTCCGAGAAAAATTGTGAGAGTTAATCAGAGATAAAAATTTTATTAAATTTGTTTAAAAACTCAGCAGTCTAAGATTATTTCAAAACCACATTGATCACACACTCGTTTTTGTACAAATTTTTGTAAGATCTCAAGTTAAATGTCTTTTTTCAGTTAATCGCAATACTGATCCGAAAATATCGGACAACGAAAATTCTGCTTGTATCTGACATCGATAACAATACGTAATTGGTGAAAGCAAAACCTAGAGCTTAGCGTTCAGAGAAAAGTTGGTATTTTTTCCTAAATTAATTCCTTTTAATTTCATTGAAGTGGTAATAATGCCATCATAATAAAGCTAGAACCATAGAAATTTGTGTATTTAATTATTTTTTCCTCACCAAAATGATACAAGATTTGTTTGCGTCATTTAAAGTAAGCTTATTTTTTCCTTCATAATCGTTTCAGCCTTCAGTAACATAAAAGTTACAATGTGTAGGTGATATAAAATATGTATGTCACGATATTGTAAGAAACGAATCTTATCTAAGCCCTAATGAAAACACGTTATAAATTTTTTTTAAATATCATAAAAATCAGACGAATTGTTTGACGGAGATAAAATGCTGTTGAAGTAATTTCTTAAAGTCATATTAAATCTATTTGAAATATGATAGGCAACTTTTTTGCAGCAACTTCTATAAAAGTTATGCCACAATTATCAGATCCCGGTAGTCGCTTATTCTTGATGCACGAAAATATTTGACTTTAAAAAGAATTTCAAAGGTATAAAAACTGGTATGCGAACTGAGATACTCTCAGGTCAAAATGGCGGCGTGTAAGAGGATTTTCGCACTAATCGTTATTATAAAATTGTTTGCCACCACATCATCCACCGGTTGTTTCGGAGATAAAAACCGTGTAGTACCTCGCGGAAACATACAAGTATTCCACAATCACGGCAAACTTATTGCAGGACGAGCCGGAATAGACTTTTCGCACGAACTGGACCTTCCTTGTGGAGCATATCGATTTCATGAATGGGCAAAGTATCTGCAACGTTCTCAAACTGTGGAAACTTACCAAACAAATAACAACGGAATAATTTCAGTGGTTCGTGTTATTGATATGGAAATAGAAGATTATTTTGGAGGCCTAGGAGGCCGCATTGAACTACTTAGTGGGGGTCCCGGATTCAAAAATGTAACCCTGAGATTCACTAGTGAATGGGACAGTAAAATTGAAAAACGAATACATCTGTACTGTCGTGACCATCCGCATCAAGCCTGAAATTTTCTTAGTAAGTGCGATGTATGCAAATAAAAACAATTTTCGAAATCTTTAGATTACTTCTGTAGTACAGAATACATTATGAAAGTAATTAACATTTTCTGGGGAAAATAGATTTATTGTTCCGATTGGTACAAATGTACAGGAACCTTTTAACATGTAAAATTTGTTTCCAATGGAATCTGTTAAAATACTGACAAGCCTAAGGAAATCTAGACAAAATAAAAAAATTAAATCTAAAAGTATACAAATCCGAAAGATTTACCATTAGCATGTTATCGGACCTAATTAAAAATGTTTTAATTTCGATATAGGAATGTACATTGTAAAAAAATAAAGCTGATTTTGAACGTCTTGACATAACTTCTATTCATATCCTCATCTTATTTTTTTATATGCGTCCAATCGACTGTGTTTAAAAACTGATATCTTCTAAAGCTTTCACATAAGACTATTAAATGTTACAATAACTGTCCTGTACACACTAAGAAAAAGATCTGTTTGAATCAAATATATTATATTTAAATCAAACATATTTAGTTTAAATAAAATAAAACTCTTTTTCAAGTTGAATATATTTTTCTGTTAAATGAATTTCAAAACTTGTTCGATTTAAATAAATGTTAATTTTGATTTAAAAAAGGAATTTCTTGTTTTGAGTACCCCATGTTTTTGTCTATAGTAACGGTCACTGCTGTAGGTTACAGGTTTAAGGTCATTGTCAGTTGAAGGTTTTTGTTTATCAAAGCTCGTTTTTAACCTCACCAGTTTGTTCAACAAATTACAAGAATGTAAAACTAAATTTTAAATCAATTCTTTTTTTTTTTAATATTAATGCTGTTCACAACACTAATATAGCATTTACATCAAGTTTGAAACATAGACAATTCTAATTTTGACTATCAGGATTTGTTTCTTTTATTCAATAAACTTAATTCCGAAAACTTATTTAATCACACTCTAAGAATCTTAAGTTTGAAATATAGCCTTAAATCTTCTTAATAGAGTTAAGAATATAGCAAGAAAATAATTTTCCTTTAAGATGTCAAATAAATTGCTGCGTAGGTTCCAGGTTTTGAGCAATTTTCGCAAAACTAAAACTTCCATTTCTCTTAAGGATGTGTGAAGTTACGCAAAAATAAAACTGGCGACGGTCTGAAATTGGTGGAAAACCAACTCTTTACTAACTCGCCCAATGTAACTTGCAAATTTTTAAGGCTTCTTTTATGTATAGCCTTTACTTTACTGCTCACACATTCCGCAAGCAAACATGCTGACACATTTAATGATTCAACCACCATTTTTAATGTCTGAAACTATGTACTGTGACGGGGCATTATAGACCCCGCAGAAAGACATAGTAAAATACATATTAAAAGGTATACTTGGCTCTCTAGTCGCTGGGAAAAGAGCCCAGAGTAGCGAATCAACCTCATGGCATAAATGCCAACCCCGGAAGAATTCTACAATTGAATTAGTATAATTGTTTTAATGATTGGCAACAAACCTTGTTACTTGTTCCGTAAGATCTAGGGGTGGTACCACCCACAACAAACGATCAGTCAGAATTCGTCATGGTATGGAAAGTTTCGTCATGGACCAAGAAGAGAAGGTTTACCAGCACATGCGCAGTGGATGAGATTCCCGCTCGTACAAGAGTGCTAGGAAACACAGGAGACGGCGCATCCGGAAACAGCAGCGAATGGAGGACGACAAGGGCCGTGCCGTGAATCGATGGATCAACGGCGCGCCACCACGTTGCGAAGGACTAACTGGTGACTGTCCCGCTCCCTCATACCTCTCACTCTCTCTCTCTACTGATCTTTAAAGTCAATTTGTGACACAAGTGGCGCTCCGGTTCCAACTTACTGCGACAAACCGATACACCGCTCTGTCGAGTCATTCGTTACTCTGAGCTCAAGTTAATCAGTCGCACTCTAAGCGAGAAAAGTCTGAATTATTAAATCGAATTACTCATTGATTTCTTTAACACCGGGAAAACAAAATGAGAGGAACCATGCGAGGAGTGAGGAAGTTGCCAGGTAAACCCACTTACTTTCTGTGTTTTGCTTAAATTGAAGATATGTCACAGTTCAAAGACGTGTGCTGAAATGGTAGACACACGCCGTTGAAATTTGTTAGTTGCTGACCTCGGACAAGGTCGTTGCCTGTTTCCTTTTAAAATAAAATGCAGTGTTTCGTTGTCGCTATTTAATTAGAACTTCTAGTTCCAATCGAACGGATGGGGTCTTCCACCCGATATTAATTTATTACGGCGTTGTATTTTACGTGATTCATAATGGAAAGTTAAAGAAAATGGCCTCGAACGAGCCAAACAATCTCGTGCTAATTTTGGGAACACGGCTCCCCCCTTGTACAGTTTGACTCCGTTAACTTTAGTATTATTAAACCGTTAATAATGAGTCAAATGAAATGTTCAGTGATTGTATACCCTAACCCCTCTTTCGTGCGTCACTCCTTGCTCACACCAGTATCGGAGCGGTCCGAGCAAAAGTTAATTAATTTGTCAAATCAGTGTAAATGTAAATAGTTTTTGGTGAAAACTATCGGGCGCCCTTCAGGCAAATTTCTGGACTCACCTGCGAGTCCAACTACATAGTAAAATCGATATAAATGACTAATTGGACAGAAACCAGTCGTAAATGGCGCCCATCGTATGGGACTGAGTGACGTGAAAGGGAGGTTAAGTGGAATAATTTAAGGTTGGAATTTTTTACAATTTTATAAATTCTAATCTTGAAAAATAAAATTGAAAATTAAGTGCGAAAAATAAAATAATTCAATTGGAACGCTAAAAGTTACAATTATCAGTGAAAGTTGTTGTGGTCCACAGAACAATAGATGGTGAGTCATCCCTCAACTATCTAGTTGAGTAATAGCTCGAGTGTTGACAAGCCTACGAAAAATGAAATGAATTGAAAATAACAAATAATGAAACAAGATAATTTGACGAATTCCGAAATTAAAATAAAGTTCGAGAGAAGATGAGCTTTATTTTAACTTAATAAATGCTTAATACTGTGAATAAAATTTGTTTGTACATCCTTTTTGAAGATTCGAGGATTAACAAACAAAATAAAATCGCAAGAATGATAAAAAGTGGAATTATGACATTCTTTGAAATTCAACAATTAGTTGATTAAATTGAAGTTTGAGGTGATTGAGGGAATGGTGAATCGTGAGTCACCACACGTCTGGACTGAATGAGGGTTCGGATATTGGTAAATAAACCTAACATATCAAAGATGAATTAAAATAAAGCATTATCAAAATTGTAAAATCCCTTTCAATTAAAAATTAAAATTTGAAGTTAATTAAAGTTAATTTAAACTTATAAGTTGCAAAATGAAATATAAATTTCAACAAAGTAAAAAAGTAAACTAAAAATAAAATATTGTGGGAAAACAACTCAATTTACAGAAAGTAACATAAGTTAAACTTATTTTAATTTTGAGTTAGAAATTAATGATGGTCATTCAAATTGAAATCCAATCATACTAATTATTTATGGTCATGTGCAAATTGGTCGTTCATCCTTTTTGAGGTTACAACGATTAACGGATACAGAACAACATATGTGTCTCACAGTAACTGAGATAACTTCAATTCAATCTGAATAATAAGCGACCCCTAAATTAAGGCTATTGTAAGGATGGAACAGTGAATGACTCAAACTCTCCTCAAACTTGAACTTGAAAACTTATATTACCTGGATTTGAGTATCCCGCCAGGATAAATTTATAGATTTTTATTATTATTATGATTATAATTATAATAATTTAAAAATTGATGAAAGTATATTGAATTATGTGCATGATAACATTAAGTTATTGATGGTATATGATCTTAATTTACCTTGATTTATGTGAATTCTCTTGACCTGTTGATTTTTTTTGTACATTTGAACCTGTTATATTTTAAAATTTTGGAAGAACGGGACCTCGAGATACCACCTTACGTGCTATCCATGTCTGAGGACGATCTTGGACGATACTTGGGCGATAGGGGGGAGGATATATAGGAATCTTTGGACGTTCCACGGGTTCGGGCCCTACGCTCTTTGAGAAGGACAATTTCGGTCCCAGAAATATCCTAGCAGACTGATTACGAATTGGTATTGGGGTTGGGCAACGGGCATCGCGCGGTTGAGCTACGGAGTGTACTTAAGGAAATAGTGGGGTGAGTAATACTTCACACTGAGAAAGTCCGGTCGCGCATTGGTAGTGAGGCGGACCCTGATGAGGAACGTTTAAGTGCCGCTCAGAGATTATTCGAGTCTCCAGCGATTAGTTTAGGGGGACAAGTTAGCAGTGGGCTTCTGGAGTCACACCCCTTTTCGCCATCTTCATGCACGACGAGCGCTCATACGTGTGATACTAGTACGTCCTCGATGTTCTACTATAAACGACCGGTAATGAGATCAACGACTTATACGGCATCGAGTCCGTTCGGCTATGCTGGAATCCGGGACACTGAAAATATTCCGAATCAATACAGGGGCATAACACTGTTCCCAACTTCTTCTTGGGTGCACTATGAGCACCCACATTTGTTTTCCGCAGCCAGCATTCTGGCATTCTTCAGGTCCCTACCAATCCAAATCGGGGATGGAAGGGTAGTCCAAACGCTCCATCTTTAGGATTGGAACCAATCCGAACTAAGTCTTTTCAACAATTCGTTCAATCAGACTCGGGCCTAAACGATAGGTCTCCGGTCCACAATACACTTTTCAATATTATAGGGGCAGTCCCCGGAGTAGGGGGGCACCCTGTGATGTCGGCGCCTCGCACAGCTGAACCACAGCAAGGTAACACCCCATTTCAGAAGTCCACTTTTGAATTGCCACCGTCCACCCTACCACCGTATTCGTCCATTTTTGCACATCCTCTTCATTCAAGAGGGGCAATGCCGCCTCCCACTCATTACTTCCAATCCAGGGCCCAATATAGGACCGTGGACATTATTATAAAGAATTGGGGAGTTACAGATGTGTCTAATCAAAAAAATGTATTCAAACAAATCTTTTTGCTTAAATAAAAAAGATCCTTTTCTCAGTGCAACAAAATGCGACATGTATGTCCATAAAACGGTGTTTAACGTATTGAATTCGAATCCGAGCTCCATTTTCCTCTAAAGTAACTAACTTTTGAAGTAGGTTAAGCTGTTCTTGAGATATTTGCAAAAAACTTAGGAAAAGGGACAAAAAAGAGACTTTTTTGAAACTTTGTATGCAGTGCATCCGCGATTTAGTACCCCTTGATTACATTTTCCCGAGAATTGGCGCCGCGCTAAGGATGTCTAAGAGAATAGGTGCGGGGGATGAGCGGTGTTGACTTAGGCGTGACAGAACAGGGGCGTTGCGGTAAGAAGCTGTATTCTTATTGTTTGTCTGTGAACATGGGTCTTGACGATGTGTCAATTCATTCGAATCGGGCAGCATACGCGGTTTCCCTGCCGATTATAAATTTATCTTTTAGGTACAAGAACAACTTGACACCTCGAAGATAAATAACATTATTACAACAAATTGTTTCTACAATTTAATTCCCATTTCTCAACAAGATGATTTTCAACCCAAAAATAGAACAGTTAAATTTTCAGTTGAAACCATTTATTTTCAAGCGAGGAAAGAACAAAATATAAAAACAAAATATATTTTAATTTTACTTTTGAACCAGGTGAATTAAACCAAAATACAGCAATTTCAAACAACGTAAAGTGATTTTTAACTAATTACGGCGACAATTGTGTACGAAGCAGGAAAACCCCAGCAAAAGGCCGGGAATTTTTTTACTATCAAAACGGTTACCCTGAGAACTTTATTTGGATCATTATCTAATCTCTTTTACATCTACTAAAAGACGTGAATTCGAAGGCCTTGCGAAACACAATAAATAAATCGTTTTTTTTATCATATTTTTTAATTATTTAAATATTTTCTGTTTCAGGTACAACTTTTTCTATTAAATCGTCCAAAGTTAATATTTTCTCAAATGAGTGACATAATTACCGAATGTGAAGAGTAATATTTTTTGAATCGGGTGGCGAAGATGAGAGCAGGCGAACCATGTCAGATGGCACCCGCTATAAAACCAAGGTACCTGGAGAAGCTGATGGTAAATTGTTGAGGAGGATATCAACCTAAGGCGATAGGGCGTCGTTGTGGATACCAAAGAGGTTAGGAGCGCAACGAATAGCGACTGCGAGAAAGTGCAGTGGCGATTTTGACCGGGCCACCATTGTTGCTGATCGTAGCCAATCACAGCGGTCGATGAAGTCACGTGGCTCGTCAACTGCTGTCAGCTGTCTTGAAAAAAATACTCCCGTATCTCGTGCAGACCTCGTGTGTTGTTGTCAAGTTTTTAATTAAGAATGGTCCTAAAATCGCATACTTGAACAAAGGTTTTCAAATTCATCCTCATATACGAAACAACAGTAAAGCCAATCGTGGATGAAACCAAAGCCCCGTGTGCATGAGCCATCAGTCAATCGTAACCATAATCCGAACCGGGAATCGCTCGTCCGGATAAGCTTTTAGGACAGTCCTTACAATTCATCGTCAGTCTAGAATCCATTTTTCTATGAATAAATGTTTTTATATTTTGTCTTGTCCTTCTAAATGTATGTGTTTGTGTCAATTTTTTGTCGTTGTGATACGAGGAAATGGAAGACATGTATATGTTGAAGAATATGAAATGAAATGCAGAATCTATGAATAGGAAGAGAATACATGGAATATATTAGAAAATTCTAGAAGAGGAATTGAAGACCAAAGCAAATGAAAGGAGAACATGTTAAAGAGTTTAGGGATTATTAAAACTTCACCTTTTCCTATCGAATACCCTCAGATTTGACATTTGGTCCACATTGGACCGCATATCGTTTGACCAATCCCAACGGATTAAAGAACTTTCCACCCAAAAACAAAATTTGACAAATTACTTCCAGTAAAGCAAACTAAACTAACAAATACAGTGAAAAACATCTCTGATCACTCTCTCAACAATGTTCCGTGTGGTCTTCAAACAGATTTTTAAAGTTATATAATCTGGTTATGCGACCTGAGATATTCTGAAGTGAAAATGTCATGTAAGAGGACTTTCGCCCTAATGGTTGTTATAAAATTGTTTGGAACAATATCATCAGCCGGATGTTTTGGAGTTAATAACCGTGTACTACCTCAGAGTGCCGTACAAGCATTCCACAACCATGGCGAGCTTATTACAGGACGAGCCAAGATAGATTTTTCAGATGAACTGCATCTTGATTGTAGTGGATCTTACATATCTGAAATGGAAAGGTCATTACTATATACTCAATTTGTGAAATCTTACAAAACAATAAACCACAGAATCATTAAAGTGATGTGTGTTTCTTGAATGGAATATGAGCCTATAATTGGAGCCCCAGAAAATGTGTTAAAGATTGTAGGGGGGGAAGGGATTGAGTAAGGAGTGAAGAAAATAATCAGAGCGAGATAGAGGACGATAATGTTGTAAGAAACGGATGTCATGTTAGCCCTATAAGGGAAAAAATTATGAATAAAGATGGAATAATGTGAAATTCAGCTAAATCATTTCACGGAGATAAAATGTTGCGAAAGTAATTTAACTAAGTCTTATAGTCGTTGTTATAACTATGATGAGAAACTTTTTCACAGCACCCTTAAAACAAAGTTCCATCAGAATCATCATATTATTGCAGTCATTTATTCTTGATTCACGCAAATAGTTGGTTTGAAAAAACATGTTAAAGTTGTAAAGCCTGTTATTTGATCTGAGATACTCTGAAGTAAAAATGGGTTTGTGCCAAAGGAATTTCGCACTAATAGTTATTATAAAATTGTTTGCAACATTATCAGCCAGGTTTTAAGGATTTAATAGCCGTGTAAAACCTGTGAGTATCACACGTTTATACCATGGATACGGCACGTTCAAAGCAAGACCAGCAGGAACAAATTGTCCAAACGAAGTCGACCGCTTTTATTATATATGTGAAATAACTGAAACAACCAAGCCTCATAGACATTTTACACATGAGAAAAATTTAAAAACATCATACATTGAAATAACTACTCAGTTTCGTGTTTTTGAGATCGAATATTATCCTCTTTTGGGAGGCACTAGCGGTCGTATGAAACTAGTTAATGGTGTCCGAGATTTCCAAGTTTCAGCCTTAAATTCATCAGTGAATGTGTCAGTGAAATTCTAAAATACGTAGATCTGTACCTTCGTGCCAAGCTAATCAAACTTGTACGAAATATGTTATCATCACAAACTATTCTTTAGACCTAAAGTCCTATAAACATTTCTGTTAGGATTTCAACTTCGTTCCTCCCGAGCTTAAGAATGCTTTAGCCTGTCTGCAGCCAGAGACCAAAGCCCACTAATTCTGATGTTCCTCGGTCAGCCAACTGTTGATATCTTCAGTGACCGACCTACTGGAAATGCCTACAACTAGCTCAGGTCCAGTAAAATTTTCCTTTGTTGCTAGATTTGCTAACCTGTCCGATATTTCATTGCCCCTGATGCCACTGTGTCCACTGATTCAGAGCAGAGTGACTCGGTTTTATGCCGCTAGCTTATTTAGTGCTTCAAAGCACACCCATATTAGCAGCGCCGTAGTTGTTATTCCATTCAGACCCGTGATAGCATCCCTGATATCTGAGCAGATACGAATGGTTCTTTTCCCGCTGTATTCTATCGCCTTATAGGCGTACTGGAGTAACGCCATAATCTCAGATTGTAGAACTGTTGCGTAGGACCCCATGGCAATTGTAAAAGCCATTCCGTTCCTTTTACGGTATACACCTGCTCCAGCGTTCTCTTTGTTCCTGGAGCCATCTGTAAACCAGTTGTCTCCGTCACCGGGCAGGTGTGCCTCACCGTTAGACCATTCCCTTTTTGTGAATAAGCTAACCAGGTATTTCTTGTCGAAAAGGTTGGCAAGTGGACATTTTGTCCTTGGGCATGCTCAGTGTCATCCTCTTCGTTATGTCGATTGGTATCCGCATAAGTGTCGAGATACTGCTATCGTTTACCATATTTAGTCTCCAGGCCGCCTTCGCAGCCGCGGCTTTTAAGGTGAGATGGAGGGGCTCCAATCTTATTAGCGCCCCCAGGGCCATCCTGGGTGTCGACTTCGAGGCACCAGTGATACCTCTCAGAATCAGTCCCCTGATTCTTTCCAGTCGGGACTTCATAGTAGAAGGTTCGACCCTGGTCCACCAGACGACTGCCGCATAGGTTAGTCTGGGTCG